>NC_043019.1:7777155-7797155 GCF_006345805.1 Octopus sinensis | reverse complement strand
TAGTTCATAACAGTGCTATTAATGTTGTGGTTCTTTAACACCAAGTTAGGTTGGATGAAGGTGACTTAAGATTGTGCGCATTGTAGCTGTGAGCATCCTGTATTTTCCCTCCATATAAGACAATATTATATAATGCATCTTTCTTGTGTAAATTACACAAGTAAGTTGCATACCCTAGGGACTAGGTTGATGCACAGACGATGGGGAGATCGTGTTTTTCATTCTTGCAGCAGGTAATTTTAAGTAAATCTCACATCGTTCTCCGATCATAATCACGCCAGACGCGTGGTACACGGTGTACCTGTTCAGGTTAAATCGGTTTGATGAACGGAATGAGTTAACGTACAGCGTATACATTCGATTACTAGAACCAAATCTCTTGTGCAGATTGTTTTACAAGAAAACGCCATGCCGCTTTTCTCGGAATACAAGATTTGAATGTTATATGGCTGGTATTTCTCTCAAGTCAAGAAACTGCATACAATTTCCATCGCCCTCACATCAACTTGCTTTTGTTAATATTGCTGAATTTGTTGGTGGTGGTCATCAATGTGATATTAGTAGTGATAATTATGCCGGTGGAGGTGGTGGCTACGGGTGGATTGGTAGTGATAGTTGCAGTAGAGTGGTCATGGCTTTGCTCATGTTTCTGATTGCAGTAAACCAATGGCAGCTGCGGTAGTGCCGTTAATTGCTGAGGTTATGTTGGTAGCGTTAAAGGTGGTGGTGGTGGTGGGGTTGTGGTAGTGTTGGTGGTGGTGATAGTGATGTGATGGTGGTGGTGTTAGTAGTGGTGGTGATAGCATTGTTGGTAGTAATAAGGGGTGTCTGTCATGGTGGTGTAAGTGGTAGAAGTGGTGATGTTGATGGTGACGCCAAGGGTGTTTGTGATGGTGGATGTGTCGATGATGACGGTGATGGGTTATAATAATGATAATATTCGAGACGGTGGTAGTGGTCATGGTGGTGGTGTTGGGATGATGATAATGGTAGTGTGGAGAAGGTGTTGATGGTAGCAATGGTGGCGATGGTTACGATGGTGGCGATGATGGCGGTAGTCTTCATGGCGAATATGGTTTTGGCAGTCGTGATGTTGGTGTGGATGGTGATGATGGTGATGATGGTGTTAATGGTGTTGGCTGTCCTGGTGGTGGTGGTGTTAGGGGTGATGGTGGTGGCCATATTGGAATTCCCGATTCCTAGTGGTGGTTGTAGCGTCGGCGTCGGCGGCGGCGGTGGTGCTGCTGTGGTCGCAATAGGAATGTATCGTTTACAGGTGAGGGTGTAGACGTGTTTACCATGATTGCGATCATTGATATCAAGGTAGAACTCAGCCACAATAAAAATACAAAAACAAAACAAAAAAAACAAATAGAAAAAAACATTTAAAAAAAGAGGGAAGTTGATTGTCGATGACAAGTGAGAAAAATCGATAGAATCGAGTAACGCTAGGTGGCGTTAACAGCGACAGAGACGGTGGAGTTTGCAATTGGTGGTGGTAGTTGTGGTGGCGGTGGTGGTGTTGATGGGGGTGGAGGGGTAGAGGGGTGGGGTATTGGTGCTTATAGTGGTGGTTGTGGTGGTGGTGGTGGTGGTGATGGTGGATGGTGGTGATGGTGGATGGTGGTAATGGTGGATAGTGGTGTTGGAGGCGGTGGTAGTGGTGGTGGTCCTCGTCGTCGTGGCGGCGGTATTTGTTGTAGTGATAGTGGTGGCGGTAGAGGAGGTGGTGTTGGCGGTGGCGGTCGTGGTATAGTGGTGGCGGTGGTGGTGGTGGTGGTGATATTAGTGCCGTTGGGGGTTTTGCCGCTTATGACACTGGTGGTGTTGGGCCGAATGGCTGCTGCGGTATGGATGACGGTGATGGTCCTGTAATGATTTGTATTCGTTTCGTTTATTTTGCACGAAATTATACGTTGTTTATTTTTCATAAAATGCTGTGGTTCTTCATTTTTTTTGGTCGTCGTTATTGTTATTATTTTTACTGTTGTTGTTGTTCTTGTTGTTGTTGTTGCGCATGTGTTTGAATAATGTTTGATGATACACCGATGTTTTGTTTGTTATTGTTTTTTGTTATTGTTATTTTTGCGTGATGCTGTTTGGTTTCCTTGTTTTTTGTATTTGTTTATTCAAGTCGATTTACATGTTATGCTTCTTTTTCTTCTTGTTGTTGTTACATTTCGTTTTTACACATGGCCACAGTTAATTGATTATGCAGTAGTTAGGCTCTCGTCGCAAATGAAGGATTCATCATCATCGTGGTTGCCATCATCATCATCATCACCATCATCATCGCCACCACCACCATCATCATCATCATCATCATCATCAGTCGTCATCATCATCATCATCATCATCATCATCATCATCATCATCATCATTATCATCACCATCATCATCACCACCACCGTCATCATCAGAAGCAGCAGCAGATAGAGGTCCATGTAGGTGATGGTCTAGGGCTTAGGGGCGGGAGACGCCAGATCTTGGGGAAAAAATAATATTGGTGGTCTTGTTGTAGTTGAGGGCTCTTCGTTGACGCCCGACACCACTTGGAGGTGGCCCTCGAAGTCGCTGGAAATGGAGATCTCCAGGTCCAAATTCTTGTCCCTCTCGTTGTCCGTCGGATCTGGGAAAAGTGGACTTCCGCTCCCAACCTGCCAGACGTCTCCCAACCCACAGAACGGACGCAGTGAAATCACCCTTACCCGTCTTGTTGCTTAACAACAACAACAAAAAAAAGTCAGCAGCAGCAGCAGTAGGAGGGTCAGGGTCGGCGAAAGAGCAGGACACATCGAATTTTACAAGTGACACTTTTGAAGGGTATGGACAGGGGTGCTGTCTCCAAGCGAATTTATTGAAGGGTTAGTGAAACTGATATAAATTGCTAGAATGAATGGTACCACACTACGTAAAGACCTCAGAAGAGAAATTGGAGGGGATTTTGTCCTCCCTAGGGATCATCTCTCTTGTTTAGGGACATATTGTATGGTGGGGTACTTCTAATAGCCCTAGAGATTCTCCTGTAACACGGAGTTCATATAGTTTTCACGTTTTTTAATGATATTATGTTAACGGCTTTGTTGTTACTCTACAACGTGTATACCATTTATAATTTTTATAAATCATATTATTCTATGTAAAACGCAACACTGTTCTCCTCATCGTTCCATTGTGGCAAAGCATAGGTATCATCATCATCATCATCATCGTTATTATCATCGTTAATATTACTATTGTTATTATTATTATGTTTTTACCTTCTTTCTTCAAATGTTCTTCCGTTTCTCGCCGTACACCTAGGGCAGAGAAGAACATATTATTATTATTATTATTATTATTATATTATTATTATTATTATTATTATTATTATTATTATTATTATTATTATTATTATTCAGTAGTTTTATTTTTATTTTTATAGCGTGCTTTCACTTCACTACCGAGCGCAGCTCTGTGTGCCTTGGGTATGTGCTGTGATTTGTTCTGATGCTCTGATGGTTATTGTATGGAAAGTGTTCTGCGTAGGATGTGTGCAGTGCCTAGTAGTGCAATTTTCTATATGTTATATGTGTTTGTAAGACCTGGTGTTTTTGTTATGTATTTGTCTGAATATTTTTTTATCATGCCTAATGCACCTACTATGATAGGAATTGTTTCTGTTTTCAGATTCCACATTCTGGTTACCTCTATTTCCAGGTCTTTGTATTTTGAGAGTTTCTCCATTTCTTTTAGAGACACGTTGTCATCTGCCGGTACTGATACATCAATTAGAAAGCATTTTTTTTCTTCATGGTCTCTGACAACTATATCTGGCCTGTTGGCCTTAATTTCTCTATCTGTGTGTATCGGCATATCCCAGAGTATGGTTGCTTTCTCGTTTTCTGTGACCTTTTCTGGTGTGTGCCTATACCATTATCATTATTATTATTGTTATTATTATTATTATTATTATTATCATTATTATTATTGTTATTATTATTATTATTATTATTACTATCATTATTATTATCATCATTATTATTATTGTTATGATTATTATTATTATTATTATTATTATTATTATTATTATTATTATTATTATTATTATTATTATTATTATTATCATTATTATTATTGTTATGATTATTATTATTATTATTATTATTATTATTATTATTATCATTATTATTATTATTATTATTTATTATTATTATATTATTATTATTATTATTATTATTATTATTATTATTATTATTATCATCATTATTATTATTATTATTGCAGCGGTGCGCTAGTAGTATACTTTGCACGCCAGGGTCAATGCTTAGCGACATTTCTGCCGGTTTTACGTTCTGAGATCCAACTCTGCAGTCGTCGACTTTGCTTATTTCGGGGTCGATGGAATAAGTCCCAGCTGAGTACTTGAGTCAATGCTGTCCATTAATCTCCTCTCCAACAATTTCAGGCTTTGTCCTTCTCGTATTCTGTGACTTAAGTGCCGGTGTGGGATTATGGACGTTGTTGCATGCGGTGGGGGTGATATAATTGTTGTTGCGTGTGTAGTGATGTTGGTGATGGTTTGGTGGTGCATTTATCGGTTCTGGTTTTGCGAGACGAAGTTGTGGAGATTGAAATGGTGCTACATTTCGACTCTGGTTGCTGATGATGTTGAGGGTGTTGTTGTATGGTGAGTTTGTTGAGCTTGGTTTGTTGTGATGTGTTGCAGGTTGTCGTCTAGGCTTAGTATGAATATTAATCGTCGTTGTTGTTTGTGCCTGTCATCAAGTTTGCGGTAGTTTCGGCGACGAAGGCAGTATTTTCTTTTACTGTTGTTATGTGTTGGTTGTGATGGTTGTGGTTATGCTAATTGTGGTACTTGTAACGTCTGACTTGCTGGCGTTGGTGAAGTTGATATTGTGTTCAAGTTTTGTAGTGGATAACGAACGTAAATTGTAACAAGAATATCTCAGCACAACTTTGTGATGCTGGCAATGTCGGGGAACATTTTAATTCCATTTCAATTTGAGAATTAAACATTTAAAAATTTGGAGATTAACCGTGATGAAAGTAGGAGGAAAAACAACGTAAATTGAAAAAGCATTATCTGAAGATTTTATTTTCAGATAATGGTATTAAAACTACTTAATAAGCTTTCTTTAATGTTGGCTAAAATGTAATGTGTAAGTATATGTATCTTCATACTTAAATGTGAATAAAGATCTTTAAAAATATCTGTATGTAATTTCATAATGTGTGTGCGAGCTTTTAATGGTATTTTTTATTGACAGTCCTCAATGGATAATGCATACAAAATTTGAGATCCATTTAAAGAAACCCGTTAGCATTAAATTCTACGAATTTGTTTATTCCCCTCGTAATGATATTTTGTTTTTAATTATTTCTAGCCATCACTTCGGTCATTGAAGTGTGGAGCGACGATGCAGTGCATAAGATTCGTCTGTTCCCTAGACGTCATCTTGTCTGGTCATGTTCAACGTTTCGGCTGCAACACAACACTTGCATATGCAAACGATTAAGGAGGTTAATATTTGTATTTACAACGATAACGTGCTCTTACATCTTATAAACGACTCAACATTAAGTTGGTCAACAAAATTCTCTGAATGTTTGGTTAGTCAAAGCTGTGCAAACGAACCGGCGGAATCTAATTACACATACAAAGACAGGGTAATTATCTCGTTTTATACATTCTTTTAATATTTTTACTAGTTTCAGTCATGTGACTGTGACCATGCTGGAGCACCAACTTTAGTCGAAAAGATCTTATTCTTCGTAAAGCCTAGTTCTTATTCTGTAGGTAAACTTTTGCCGAACCGCTAGTTAACGGGGACGTAAGCACACCAACATCGTGGGGCAGAAACACAGATACACAGACAGACACACGTCCGCACAACACACACACACACACACACACACACACACACACACACACATACACACACACAAACACACACATATATATGATGTGCTTCTTTCTGTTTCCGTCTACCAAACCCCATCAGAAGACTTTGGTCGGACCGATGCTATAGAAAAAGACAGTTGCCCAAGGTGCCACACAGCAGGACTGAACTCGGGACCATATGAGTGGGAAGCTAGCTTCTCACCACACAGCCACGCTATATAAGATATATATATATATATCTTTTTATATTTTCCGCTTTCCTTGTTCCAGTCATTTGTGTACGGTCATGCAGGGGCAACACCAAAAACTTTTAGTGAAATGACCCTTTTGCAGCAGAATTTTTTACAGCGGGGTATTTATTCTGCGTGTATGTGCAGATATCTCTAAGCAATATTTCTTAATATATCTCGCAATATACCACGTAGTATCATAGTCACAGAATTCAATATCCTCCCTAATGCAAATATAGCAGCAATATGTACACAAATCCTACTCGATACACAAATATTGATACGATAACATATAATACTGGTATTTCGCCGATCTTATAAGTTTCAGCCATGCTTTCTTCAGCGGCGATCGCTTTAGTCTCTTTAATAAGTGCTTCGAAAGTTTGGCACATGGAGGTGATATATATATCTTAGTCCTCCTACACACACACACATATTTATTGATATATTTATATATAGAGGATATATATATATATATATAATATATATATATATATATATATATATATATATATATATATATATATGTGTGTGTATATATATATATATATAATATATATTAATATATAGTAAATCTCTAAAAAGGACAACAGGCACAAAACATAACGACAATGCGAGGCACGTGGTACATGTAAAGTATTAGCAGACGGTCAGGGAAGGAAAATAAAGATGGTTTAACGTTTCGAGCAACGCTCTGCTTCAGAAACAGAGGAAAGTCCAATAGAAACGAAGACGGAAGAAAAAATCGCCAACGATTCATATGTGGCTACATTTTGAAATATGTACATGTATATATATATTTATATATGTGTGTGTGTGTGTGTGTATATATATTTCTTTATCTTTCTATCTATCAGTATATCAGGTTACTTTTGTATCAATCTATAAATGCATTCCTCTGTGTGCCTGTCTGCCTATCAATCTCTTTCTCTGTCACTCAATCAGTCAATCTATCTATCTATTTATCTATCTATCAATCTATCTATCTATCTATCTATCTATCTATCTATCTATCTATCTATCTATCTATCTATCTATCTATACTTGTGTGTTGGATTGTGTTTCCGTGTGCATATAAATCATAATATTAATCAAATAGAGATTATTAGTTATTACACGCTGAGCCTCTGATATATTATATATAGCAGCTTTCTATTTCCTCAGTTCTTCAAACAAATCGAAGCCACCCCTATCCATTTCTTTCCAATCATTTCATTCATATATGCTATGACTCATCATATATTAATTTAGCCGAATCGTTTGCAAATCTAATAACTGTAAATATTGATATACAAAAGCACATATCACCTAAATATAACCAGAAGTAAACACACGCTCGGGGAAACATATAAGGTAAAACTTTACACACACGAATACATGCATACAAGTCGTTGTATACTATTCCTTACAAATGTAGTCACGTGTGTAGGGAAAATAATTTACTCATTCAGATATTTTCCGTTTTTAAGATTTCCGCCATTGATCCTACGATTCGCGTTAAAATATTTCCTGTATTATACAGCGAATAATTAGCAAGACTTCAATCAGAGCTGATATGAAATAACCTTAGTTTTAACGGTGAACTGCGGTAAACAAATGAAAGGGAAGCAACTGAAACATGTTAACAGCACGTTGTGTTAGATGTGAGTCTCTTCGTGGAAGTGGAATGAAAAATATTGCGATGTCAGCACGCGGTGCTCAGCGCTTAGCGACATTTCTGCCGGTTTTACGTTCTGAAAGCCAAACAGCCGTCATCGATTTTGATTATTTGATTATTAAGTCCCAGTTGTGTACTGGAGTCATTGCTGTCGATTAACCTCCTCTACTACAATTTTAAGCCTTGCCCGACTCGTATTCTGTGATTAAGGTGTCAGTGTGGGATTATGGACGTTGTTGCCTCCGGTGGTGGTGATATGATTGTCTTTGCATTTGCAGTGGTGTTGATGATGGTTTAGTGGTGTTTTTCTCGGTGCCGGTTTTGCTAATCGAAGTTGTGGAGATTGAAATGGTTTTACATTTCGGCTCTTTTTGCTGGTGTTGTTGAGAGCGTTGTTGTATGGTGAAGTTGTTGATCATGGTGGTTGTGATTAGTTGCAGTTTGTTGTCTAAGCGATGTTATTGATAATAAGGTTGCCCACACCGGAAGCGATGCGGTAGCTTCCGCATCACTTTCATTCTCAGCAGCAAAATTTTCATGGTAAAAATCGGCGGGTGCTTTATTTAATATAATCTTAGATAAATATATTGAGCACAATTGCCACTGGAACTGTTTGTGTTGGTGCTAACCTACAAACAAACAATTACTACAAGTTAAGTATCAAATCAAGTTATGTGATATGAAAATAATACGGCAACCATACTTGATATCTACGGCTGGTTTTACAACCTGATATTAAGCAGCATTAATCCATCTGCAAGGTGTTACTATGGAAGGAAAATATAATTGCCACTAAATGCTACAAATAGGAGCATAAATGATTTAATGCTGGTAATACCTTGCGCATAATTGTTTATATTAATTTTTTGAAAAATATTAGCGATTCGCTAAATCAGCCATTATTTTTTATTGAAAATACATATATGCTGACTGTCGACTGGACCCGCAAAGGCCATGGTAATAGCCAAAACTGAACGTTCAGTATTCGGAATACTCAAATAGGTGTTTTGGGCGATTACAGTCCCATGAGCATATATGCATATAATTATGTGCTTTTACTACAGCAGTAAAGCATTTTAGCTCTTATTTCTAGCAATGTATGTGCCTAGATGCACTTAGTCGCATTTAATAAGAATTATATTTCCGTTTAGAGTAACACATTGCACATTTACATATATATATATATATGTGTGTGTGTGTGTGTGTGTTTGTGTGTGTATATACATACATATACACATACATATATATACACATGCATATATACATATATGTTGTGTGGGGGTTGCGTGTGTGTGTGTGTTAGAAATTTATTCCTCTTCGTAACCAAAATGTGGGCTTTTTTTCCCATAATGATAGGATGGATGCTTCAGTGATATTGAAAAACCATCAACTAAAAATATTTCTAGTATTTTCATCTCGCAGACACATTCCTAGATTCAATAATCTGCACATAGCGGTTCCTTTGAAATTCTACTTTGATAGTTATTTAAGCTCTACGCAGAGATAAACATTCTATTATGCAATGTAATTTAAAATTGTTTTCTATTCCTATCAATTTTATATCACCGCGTTTGTACGTAGTTGTTGTTTTAGCTTTATTATTTGTTTTAGTACGTATGGTTAATGTTTTTGGTAATAAACGTACGACATTAGTTTGTTTTTTGTTTCAGAAGCGTGGTATATTATTTCGAGATATCATTAACTTTTATGGAACTTTCGTGTGTATCGCAGTCATATCGAGTGTGTTATGAAAACGTTTGGGAAACCAGCGATATTTTGCCATCATGCCATTCTATTTTAGCTAAACAGGTATTTTACAGTATTTCGCACGATATAGAAATAGTCTTTTAAAATTTCAAGATTGACTGCTGTACCATAATCCAAACACATTGATTTGTAATTTAGATATAATTTCCGCTTAGAGAAATCACAGCTCTAACATTTTCATGCAACAAACATTTATTCCTTCTACGACACCTGTAGCGAAAACGACAGGAACATATTAAGATTTCACTTCTTTCTTTAAATTAACAGTTTATTTATTTTCATTATTAATGTTAATATACTTTTTTAATTTATATATCTCTTCGAACTGCACTTAATTTCACAGTATTCAATAATTTATTTGGGAAACTACATCTGCAATGCCATCAATCTATCATTCGTTTATTATGAAAAGTTTATACAGATTTTGACGAATGAAATTATTAAGCGTTTTGTGAACATTTTCAAAATATTTTTAACATTCTCATTGCAAAGAGTGGAGCACGGTTAAATGTCGGCGATTTCATGAATATCTCAAGTAAGTTGTTCATGGAACTTCCAAATTTTAAGACGAAAAAAGAAAATGAGGGTCGGATTACATTGCAAACGGTGGTATAATAAAACCATTGCATATATTAAAACGATGAATCTATAAGTATGTACACGTGGATTAGTTGCTTGTTTTTCGTGATGCGAAGTGTTTGTGGAGTGGGAGGGCGATATATATTTCTGTTAAATCGGCGAGCTGGCAGAATCGTTAGCACGCCGGGCGAAATGCTTAGCAGTATTTCGTCTGTCGCTACGTTCTGAGTTCAAATTCCGCCGAGGTCAACTTTGCCTTTCATCCTTTCGGGGTCGATTAAATATGTACCTGTTACGCACTGGGGTCAATATAATCTACTTAATCCGTTTGTCTGTCCTTGTTTGTCCCCTCTGTGTTTAGCCCCTTCTGTGTAGTAAAGAAATAGGTATTTATTTCTGTATGCTTCATTTTAGATATGTAGCGAAAGAAAAGTAGCACAAGTTCTCCTTATAATCTATGTTTCAGGTCCTGAGATTCTGATTGGTGCTTAACTATCGTACGTATAGAATACACTGAAAATAGGTACAGAGGAACATAGTGATGTACAATAAATTATATACACAGATTGGTAACGCCTATACAATACGCGTTGGTTGCGCTGGGGCTATGGTAGAAAAAACTGAATACGGATGCCATATAGTGGAACTGTACCCAGCCCAGAACTTGAGAAGAAATTTCTTCTAGCATACCACGCCTGCTCCTATACACACACAAGCACACCCACACAACAAATATGTATTATGTGAGTTCGTGTATCTGTGTGCGTATGCGTGTATGTGTGTGTGTGTGTTTGTGTGTGTATGTGTGTGTGTGTGTCTGTGTGTGTGTGTGTTTCGGTAAATATGTAAAAATTTACCCGTGGTTATGTCTTCGTTTTGAAATATAAAATATTCTTTGCATTCAATTCATGAGATTTTCTTTACCAAGAGCTTTCCACCTGCCGCTGATATGTGTAAACGAAAGCGTTGCAACATATACGTAATAGTATGAGGTGAATACACACACACACCACACATACATACACACTTGTATATATATATATATATGTATATATATACATATATATGTAGTGTGTGTGTGCTTTTTGTATATGTGAGAAAGACGCATATATATGTAAATATATATAATACACGTGTATACATACATATACATATATACGTATATATGTATACATATCTACCTATCTATATATGTATATATGTATATAGATACACATATATATATATGTATATTACATATATGTATATTATATTATATATATATTATTATATATATATAATATATATATATATATATATATATATATATATATATATATATATATGCATGTATGTATGTATATATGCATAGAGCTTACATGCATAAATGTGTGATATATTGTTTACAGCTCCAGCTTTACTCCTGTAGCTTTATTATTGTGTATTTAGAAAATATATAGGTGACCATATAGAACAGCAAGCTGCATTGATCTAATAGATATAAACGTTATTTCTATGCCGTGAATGTATTTGTGGTTAAATGTGAAAAGTAAAAAAAAAAAAAAAAAAACATAAATAAAAATGTTGCAGGTTTATTTTGTTGTGTTATCTTTGGTATTTGTGAGCATTTTTTTTTTCATTTTCCATTCTTTATTTTTTTAGTTTTTTTTCAGTTTTTTTTTTTCATTTTCCTTGATGTTGGTATATGAAAGTTGGTGTTTGCATTGGCGCATGATTATATGTTTGTATGTTATGTACTGCTCTATCTGTTCGCTGTTGTACTACGTATATCTTTGCTAATTTTTTTTGCCCTTCCCCCAGCATCCCCCAACACCTTCTATCTTATTTTAAATCAATCTCACCTGTCTCTCTCTCGTAGCATACAAATTATACATACACACACACACACACACACATATATATATATACATATATGTTTATATACACATACATAAATATATACATGTGTGTGTTTGTGTGCATGCATTTATAGGTACATATAATATATAGATAGCTTTTATAAATGCATATATATATATATATATATATATATATACATGTACATGTGTATATGTATGTACATGTTCAGAGACATATGCACTATTCATATGTACCTGTAAATTTATATATATATATATATATACATAGATATATACTTACACACATATGTATGTACATGTACATACATATACATATATATATATATATATATATATATATATATATATATATATATTTTGATATATATATATATATTTAAGTACATATATATGTAGGTAAGTATATATATATATGTGTATGCGCGCGCGCGTATGTGTATAAAGACACAGATGTGTACCGGTGTGAATATAGATGTAAACGACTGAATCAGTGTGGTTTTGCTAAACTTACAATAAATGATTGTATGGGACGATTTAATTACGCTTGCTTGTACATAAAACGTGAATATATACACACATACTTACATACGCACGTACCACCAAATCGGAACACTTATACTTGCATACATAAGCGTGTGTGCGTCAAGTATGATGTTGCGTATATCTCTAAGTATTTCTGTCAGCTTTCAATGCTTGATGCGTGTGAATATATTCGCTTGTTTGCAGTTTATATTATGTGCAAAAGAGGACTCTCGTGTCAGTTTAATGGGGGAACTTCTTTCATCTTTCGTTTCAGGGTTCCATCGTAATTTTACACTTTTTTTTATGTTGCAAACGTTCCGTTTACCCTTTGTATGCCTTTTCTTTAATGTTAGATATTGTTAGTTTTTAATATATTTCGTTATTTCCTGTTGATCGTACTTTTCTGTGTATATTCCCAATAGTAATATTGGTTATACGTAAGAAAATATAAACACGGGGCACATCTATTCACATAATAAAACGCATACGCCCATTAGATATACACACGTGTATACTGATATATATATATGTATATGTGTGTGTGTGTGTCATTGTTTACACACACTCATATATATATATATATATATATATATACATATATATATATATATATATATATATATATATATATATATATATATATCTTTTATGTAGAATTACATATGCAAATGATTTCATTAATATAGAGTAATGTATATATATATATATACATATGTATAGTAAAGTATACATATGTATGTATATGTGTATATGTATATATTATATATATATATATTATATATATATATATATGTATGTGGGGGTGTATGTTTTTCATGTAATGATAATAATAATATTCGTAGTGCAATTTTATTTATATATAACAGAAATTTATTTAATTCATTTTATTATACTTGAGTGCATACATAAGTGTGTGTTGTTATGTGTGTGTATTTACCGTAATATGCTCAAACATATGTATTTTATATATATATATGCCTATACAAACACACATATATATATTATATTTGTGTGCGTGTATGTGTGTTTGCATGTGTATGGGGGTGTAGAAACACATTTTCCAACGTTGCCAACTTTTCATATCATAACATATTTCATCTTGTTTTATTTTTTTAAAAATTTTGTTTCCGTTAGACATTTTAATTTATTTCTTTTTTGT
Organism: Octopus sinensis; assembly: GCF_006345805.1. Taxonomy (NCBI): domain Eukaryota; kingdom Metazoa; phylum Mollusca; class Cephalopoda; order Octopoda; family Octopodidae; genus Octopus; species Octopus sinensis. The sequence goes on along the minus strand of NC_043019.1, from coordinate 7,783,477 downwards.
TTATTCTCAAAAAAAAATCACCTGTTGTATTAGATTTACGTTCTTTTCATGTTTGTGTTTTTGTTTGCTTTCTTTTGTTTGTATGTTAAATGTTTTTGGCCTCTCTATTCATCAACACCATAACTATATGATGAAAGTTGCACCATATTTGGTTTTATAACGGCAATGATGATCGTGATAACGATCGGTGGTGGTGGTGGTGACGACGACGACGACGACGACGACGATGATGATGATGATGAAGATGATGAGAAGGAGTTGGAGGTGGACGAGAAGGACGATGAGGATGAACCACGACGACGACGGCGACGACGTCAATTATAACGAAGAAAATGCAGAACAGAAAGCGAGATAGAAAAAGCAGGATATTGGCTTTTTTTTCTTGGTTCTCATACTTACGTGCGTTCTGGATTTCTTATTAATATTTGAAAAAGTTATTCATTTCTATAGTGTTATATATATATATATATAGGAAGCCTACATTAGTATATATATGTGTGTGTGTGTGTGTGTGTGCGTATGTATTTATGAGTGTATATATATATATATATATATATGTATGTATGTATATATGTGTGTATGCCTACCTTCGGCGTCACATTGAGCGTGAACAGCTATAACAAGATTATCTCTTGTATACTACAGCCACAACGTGAAGTCGCATGGCTCAGTGGTGAGAGCATCGGGGTTACAATCATGAAGTAGTGAGTTCGATATCTTGACTGTATTGTGTGTTGTGTTCTTGAGCAGGAAACTTTATTTCACGTTGTTCCAGCTCACTCAGCATTAGAAATGAGTTGCGTTTTCACTTTTGCCAAGCTGTATCGGCCCCGTTGCCTTTCCCTTGGATAACGTCACCGTAGAAAGATAAACTTGCTATTCATGGCCGACTCTCGGTCATCCCTAAGCAACCTTTACCGGACTTGTGCCGCAGACGCTAACTTTTTAGGTGCAAACCTATGGTCGATCATGACCGAATGCGGTCTATAAACATTTTACAATAGCCGAACCAACAACGAGCGTGTGTGAAATTCGGAGATTTAAATGTACTTTTTTTTTAAATATAAATTACCAGTAGTTAATCTGTTCTATATTTAAGTTCAAGAAATATCTAAGAATATTTCCAGTCACTTTGCATGAAATATACACTGACATTTGTATATGAAATAGCCTTTGTCATTATCATTTGTTTTTATGTCTGATACCAGTGCGAATACTTTAAGATATTTTATGGAGAACCAAATACGTATAGGGAGACAGTAGGATAACCGTAGTTTATACTATTATGGACACCAGTTATCAATGACATCAACCTCAAGCTATCAAATACTTCGCCAACCAAAGTTTAAACCGCAGAAATATTAAATGAAATAAGCATTTTCGTTAATTGAGGTAAGGTTAAATATTTATATATTTTTTTAAAATCAAATATGAATGTAGAACTAAGAAAACATCTAAGCCATTCATTTATTTGCAGTTGCGCAATCGCGTAGAGGTGAATAATTTTGCTGAATTATTTTGCAATCGCACAATAACAGAGTTTTTGTATTGGCTGTACTTGCAGGAAATTTGGAGCTTTTCTTTGAAAATAATTACTGAAATACAAACCATAGGTATCCTGTTAGCAGTTATCTTGAGCAACAAGCACCATCGCCTCATGCTCAAAATATATGTTTTCTTAAAATATTATCCGTTTCGAGAGGTTTTCCAAGGCATCACTCGTCCATGTTATTCGGCTCACATTTCGTCACCTGGATCAGAAGCTGAGGCATATTCTCCTTGTTTCTCTCCTTGTTTTCTTGTGTGTCCTTTTATGTAGAAGAGCATAGGCTCGAAAACTAAAAGAATTTTTCTATTCCTGAGCGTTATACTAATACATCTGTTTGTTTTGTACACCACCTGTCTTCGTCTTTTGTTTTTTTTTCGTAAACTCTCCACATATATATATATATATATATATATATATATATATATTATATGGTGAGATTGAAAAAGTGAATAATGATGGAGCTTGTGTACTGATTTTTCACCACTGCTATCAAATACAACAACTATCCGACCATACAAATCCGCATACTACTTTTAGTACCTTAGCTCCTTCCTTAAAAGACTGCTTCCATTGAGATATCATTCAACGGAAGAAAAACAAATAATTTGTTTATCTTTCTTGGAGTTTTTAAACGTTTCTCATTTTCGTCAAATACTCGTTTGATGTTTTCTATTACAAGGCCTTCTGTAGTTTTTCAAACGAATTTTCCTCACACACAAACGCATGCGAGATGATGTCAGTAATTTCAACCTGAAATCGATGTTCAAAAGCACTGCTTCCATTGTGATGACAAAACCACACATCATCCACATCACAAAAGCTTCTCTACTGCATGGCTTGGTCTGACATGGCGATAGGAGTTTCAGTGATACCGCTCAACCAAACTAATAATTTCACATTCCTTAAATGTAAACTTTGACGTCTTTTAAAATATCTGTTTGGAATGTTTAATGATTTAACGATGTGTTCTTTGTAATCGATGCATAAAATATTATCAAATATTTGATATTCCATTTGGCAGTATTTGCCATTACAACATATTTTAGTGTTGTTTTTCCAAATATTAAAGAATTTGCATTTACGATGCGTTGATGGAAAAACAAAACAAATATATTTCGAACTATCAAGCGAAAAACTATAACGATTTTTACATAGTCTTTATTTTCGAAAATACGGACAAAAAACAATCCTACGCAAAAAGTTCGCCATTGTTACTTATGTTTCACCGAATGAAAAAAGAATACAAGAATGTTTGCATCTATTCGAAATACCTGGCTAGATAAAGATATATATTTTCATGCGTGTGTTAGTGTGTATACACAGGTGTATATATATATATATATATATTCATACTTATCTTTATGCCTAATTTTGCAAAATCATTGATCAATACGTAATCATACTTGGGAGTAACAAGCTTGGAAAACTCCAATGTATTAAACGAGAATTCAATTTATCACATTAATACCTTAGGTTACAATATATGAGTGTTTGTTTTGTGTTTGGGTATATAGATATATATTTGTGTACGTTTATGTTTATAAATGAATTATATGTGTGTGTGTTTGTTTTCCGTTTTAGTATACGTTCATATGTCTATTTACAACACGTTTTCTTATATTTGATATGTACTCTTTTGATCTTTTGCTCTTTTACTTGTTTCAGTCAGTTGACTGCGGCCATGCTGGAGCACCGCCTTTAGTCGAGCAAATCGACCCCGGAACTTATTCTTTGTAAGCCCAGTACTTATTCTATCGGTCTCTTTTTGCCGAACCGCTAAGTGACGGAGACGTAAAACACACCAGCAACGTTGTCAAGCAATACTAGGGGGCAAACACACCCAACACACACATATTTATATACACATATACGACAGGCTTCTTTCAGTTTCCGTCTACGAAATCTACTCACAAGGCTTTGTCGGCCCGAGGCTATAGCAGAAGACACTTGCCCAAGAGTGCCACGCAGTGGGACTGAACCCGGAACCATGTGGTTGGTTAGCAAGCTACTTACCCCCCCAAACAAGCACTCCTGCGCCTATATATATATATAATACATAATTATAGAACTGTTTCATTCCATACATAATTATATATATATACACACACACATGCACACAAGTGTGTCATATGTTCCCTTTTTGCCGTTTTTATTTACTCCTGAAAATATTATGTATAGAGGCGCAGGAGGGTGTGTGGTAAGTAGCTTGCTTACCACACAATGGTTCTGGTTCAAGCCCACTGCGTGGCAGCTTTAGCGAGTGTCCTCTATTATAGACCTCGTCGTAGACGGAAACTGAAATCAACTGGCGCTGCGTGTTTCCGTCCCCTAAGCTAGCAGTTCGAGTAAACCGACCGATACAATAAAATGATGCTTACTCCGAATAAGCTTTGGCTGGGGTCGATTTACCCGACTAAAGGCGGTGCTCCATCATAGCTGCATTCAAAGCACTGGAACAAATAAAGAGAATAACGTATATATATATATATATATATATATCTATATATATATATATATATATATATATATATACACACTTATATATACTCGTTACTCTTTTTTACATGCTTCAGTCATTTGACTGCGGCCATACTGGAGCACCGCCTTTAGTCGAAGAAATCTACCCCAGGACGTATATTTTGTAAACCTTGTTTTTATTGCATCGATCCATATTGTCGAACCGCTATTTATAAACTCGAAATTAGACGCCTTAGTAACAGCGTCTTCACCTAGTCATTCGATATGCACAACGTAAGAGGCAAGTATTCTCACAAAAGACACAAGACTGCTTTAAGATAGGTGACACAGTAGTTTATTCTGTCTTGTAAACACAATGCCTGGGAACAAATTACGTGATGGATTGAACTGGAATGTCTTTAATCACAAATATTGACATTCACAGTTAACCAGGGGCTAAATAATATGAGTCGAGGGAAGAACGCTGTCTTTCCTTAAGATAAAATCACTCTTTTCTCTACATGAGAATATCGTTGGTTGTTTCTTTCGATTAGATTGTGTAGAATCAGAGTAGACATTACGTTGGCAAAGTAAAAGGTCAAACGTCTATTTTCCTCATTTTCTGTGACAACACAGCATTGATCTCTATTGTAACCTCTGGATATTTTGCTTCTTTTAGCTGATTGGATTTTCAACAGCGGCTTTTGTGTCAATCGGGCAACGTGGACGCTTAAGTTCTCTTCCACGCAAGTATCCTTATGTAACATATAGATACAGATTCATATTCACACCGCTCCAGAGAGAGGAAGAGACAATTACAAGGGTAGACACACACTCACACAGGCATATATATGAAATGTGCGCGTGTATGTATATATGTATATATATATATATATATACAGAGAGAGAGTGAAAGAGAAAGAGAGAGAGTGTGAAAGAGAGAGAAAGAGAAAGAGAAAAAGAGAGAGTCAGAGAGAAAGGGAAAGGTAGAGAGATAACGATATAGAGATATATAGATATGTAGACAGGTAGATATAGATAGATAGAGATAGATAGATAGATAGAAGATAGATAGATAGATAGATAGATAGATAGATAGATAGATAGATAGATAGATAGATGGATAGACAGCTAGACATACAGAGAAGCAGACAGACAGATAGGTATATAAAGAGATAGATATATATAGATCGATAAATATATAGATTGATTGATAGATGAATCGATCGCTAGATAGATAAATAAATAGATAGATAGATAGATAGATAAATAGATAGATTACTAAATAGATAGATAGATAGATACATAGATATATAGATAGATAGATAGATAGATAGATAGATAGATAGATAGATAGATAGATAGATAGATAGATAGATAGATAGATAGATAATCACAATGTATACATACATACATGTGTTTTTCTCACATACCTACGCAACCACTACTCTGGAAATATCTTATCTTTTACAGAACTTTTATTCCTGCACAAATTCCTGCGCCCCATATATTCATTATTTTTATAATTTCATTCTTTTTTCTTTCCTAGTATTTTTTCTAATCTCTTTGCTCTCTTCTTTCTATTCAGAATCGTTTTCATTTCCTTCTTCATTTTTTACTTTTTGTCTATTTGTTTTGTATACCACTTTCTGAAGCAGGGTGAATGTCTTGCGCCGATGATTTTTGACTATTATACTTCTATGTGGTGTTAATCGACTGCTATTCCATTTCTTTTCTCTCCTGACTATTAGTACTTTTACTCGCCAATCATAATATAATCGACATTCTACTCTGTAATTTAAATACCATACTAAAAGATCATTCTGCAAGCAAAATACCTCAACGTCCACATCTATACATTTCATATATATATATATATATATATATATATATATAATATATATATATATAATCATATGTTATTTATATATATATATATATAGATATATATATATATATATAATATATATATATATGTAAATATATATACATATATATACTTATATATATATACAAGGCGACGAGCTGGCAGAGATGTTAGTACGCGGGCAAAATGCTTAGCGGGTTTCGTCTGTCGTACGTTCTGAGTTCAAATTCCACCGAGGTCGACTTTACCTTTCATCCTTTCGGATGCAACAGTTACTCACTGGGGTCGATGTAATCGACTTGATCCCTTTGTCTGTCCTTGTTTGTCCCCTCTATGTTTAGCCACTTGTGGGCAATAAAGAAATATATATATCATATATATATATGGTGAATGGCGATTTGACGTCTATATCTAGCATGTTGACTGTCCACTTTTCGTGTTCAGTCCTT
>NC_043019.1:7756859-7777055 GCF_006345805.1 Octopus sinensis | reverse complement strand
ATGTACGTATGGATGTATGGATATATGTAAGTACATTGTGTGAAATTTCACAGTCGAATAAATAAACATTACATTTTGAATTACAGTTAACCTGTTTGTTCTGACACGGCTATATAAATATATATATATATATATGTTTTCTTTCTTTGTTTCTTTCTGTGTTCTTTTCTGCGGAGGAGCGTAGGCTCGAAACGTTAAAGACTTTTTCACTTCCCGAGCATTATACTAATACATATCTTTGTTGCCTATACCACCTGTGTTCGTCTTTGATTTTTGGGAATTCTCCCTATATATATATATATTGTTCAAATTTATAGAAAACAGAAGTCTGAGATAGGTGTAGGGAACAACAAGCGGGTGTAAATAGTTTAGCTCTCGCCTAGGATGGAAAAGTCTTTTACGTTTCGACCCTACACTCTTCGACAGAATGGATTAAGAGAAGGGAAAAGAGGGAGATAGAATAAGAAAGAAGGGAGAGAGAAAAAATATGTGGGGAACAATGATTCAACATGATGAAGGAACAAGAAAAAGGGAGGGTCAATGGATGGGTGACACCGATGCTAACGCGGTGGAAAGAAATTGTGTTCGCGCGTGCGCTTGTATGTATGAATGATTGGACCTCTGAGTGACCCAGTGTGTAGGTATGTGTATGTATGTATGTATTTTTGTACGTATGAGCTTTTATGTGTTCCTACGTGTTCTAGCATAAATCCACGTACAGGTTACAGGCGTTTAATTATTTCATTTTTTTTATTATGTATTATTATTATTTTCGTTTGTATTGCTATGCTTTCCGGAGATATGGGTTGGGTTGGTCGTTATGGCCGAAAATTCAGCAAAAGAAAATTCCAAACATGAAAAATTATTTCGACTTGGTGAAATTCATGCAGAGATTCCATAAAACATTTACCGTCTCAAAGAAATTCCTATATTTTATTCTTGCGTCTCTTTGTTAGTTCTCCATTTACGTTTTCACCATTTTCTTTCTTCTTTCTTTTGTTTCCTGTTTCGACGTGTTTATTTATTCACATTCAATAAACTTAAAATTTGTGATCGAAAAGTAGTTTTCAAAAACCCGCCAGGGATTTCTCAATATTAGCAAATAGTCTTTGTTTTGTCACATTTTTTTCTCTGTTTTGTATAATGGCATTGGTAAGATGTATTCTTGTCTAAAACCGTTTTATGGGCTCTTTTTCTATATAATTTAATTTACTTATATGCATCTATGTGGATGTGTTGTGTAAGCTTGCGAATCTGTATGTGTAAGGTGTATTTATGTTTTGTATGTATGTGTGTGCGTGTGTGTAATTACGTGGGGTTTACTTACGTTATTTTTGCCTGTGTGTTTGATCATATTCGCAGGAAATGCTTGTACATACACACACATACATAAACATACTCTCATGCACATACACACACACACACACATATATATTATATACACACATTTACTCTTGAACATTTATTTATGTATTATGCACACGTATGTGAGTATATATGTACAAATGTATATGTGTGTGTGCGCGTGCGTGTGTGTTTGTGTGCCTGCGTGTGTCAATGCATGTAAGTTTATAGAAGTCCATTGATATAGACATGGTTGTGCGTGAGTGCGTGTGTGTGTGTGTTTGTGTGTGTGTCTATGTGTGTGTGTGTGTTTGTGTGTGTGTCTATGTGTGTGTGTGTGTGTGTGTACATATTTGCAATTATATGTTCCTACACACATTTTTTTATATTTTATGAAAACTGAAAATTTAGAGGAAATTTTTGCATGATATACCGAATACTAACTGTGTTACTTCTCAATATTTTGATTTAATTTCTCTAAAAGTCATTGTTGCATATAAGAAAAACAATTCCTGTCTTGACAGGGAAAGAAATAACCTGTTTATTCATATCATTTTATACATTTAACAATCAACTTCCGCATCACTCAGAGCTTTTCATCTGGCCAAACAACCGTCTGTATTTTTAATTTCAATCCTGACATATCGACGTCTTTCATTCTAGATATATGTTGCATTATTTTTCATTTTGTTGATGGTTCAATTGTTGCTATTTAAGCCCGAATCGGCGTTGCTGGTTCAAATTTATTTTAAATTGACTTTGGATTGATATTAACCTACCTGATTAACAGCAGCTGTGTACTTCTACAGACAGGATCGAATGCTTCCTTTTGGGAAGGCAGGTACGTCGGATTGTTCAGGTAGACAAGCCACTCGTTTACTATCATGTTCTTGTTTTATCATTGCTACGAGTGGAGATACAAGTGATTCAATGAAAGCCACATGTCGATCAACTCGGCAATATGTCCCCAGCGGTGACAAAGTTGCCTAGAACTTAATGTCCGGAAAAGAACGCTTTGCCTTGGTTGTTCCTTCTACTTATGATCTAAATGCAAAACCTGATTCCGAATTTTGTTTTTCATCCCTAAGATTTGGATAAATGAAGCAATAATTTTTAATAGGTGCGATATAATTTCCATTATATTTTTATAATGGGAATATAAGGCAATATAAGGATTGCCTTATATTTCCCACTCTCCATCTCACTATCCCTCTTTCAATCCCTCTATCTCCCTCTTTGCCACAAGAAACTGTCTAGTCATCTTCTGAAAGATAGCCAGACAGCTTATCTTCAAAAAGATCGATTCATACTTCAAAAGTTTTAAACATTTTGTTCAATAATGAATGGTAAGCACCGATTACATGCAGTTTCTGACAGAAGTTGCCAAACTGCTGCTATGTTCATGACTAGCAAAGAGGAAAAGCGAAACAACACCTTATTTCTGGTGATTCGTGGTCCTTGGAGCCACTTAGCTTTTAGTAAATTCCAGCATCAGATACGTTCGTGAAGTGTCTGATGAAATTCATCAAATTGCAGAACAAAAAGTACGTTCATTGGTAGGACAACCAATCTCATAGGGACGAACCAAGATGTGTAAAAGTCTGAGATCTGGTGCTCTTCTTCTTTAATAGAGTTTGTCACATCCATTTTTATCTTTCTTTTGCTTTTGTAGAAACTGCTGGGTGCATTTATTCCTTCCATGCAGTACGAATCCCTTTGAAGCTTAGAGCAGGGATCAGAAAATTTGGAGTTCGGGAAGGGTCTGAAATTTCTACAGATATGATGGAATCAACAACGTTCGACAGAATCCTCTTATTTGCTGAAATGATCGAAAAATATTATCTTGAAATGCCCTCTTTGGTAAAAGAAGCTTTATTTATAGCAAATTCTATCAGAAAATATTTCATTTGCTCCTGACTTTAATTTGAACTTACATCCACCAAATTTTAATTCTTTTAAAGTTTAATCTAAAGGAGATGCTCGGCGATTCTCTTGCTGGCGCTTGTAAATATTTGTGGTTCTATATTAATCAAAACTTATGCGGAATAAAGATGGCGACTGAAGAGAGATAGAGAGAGAGCGAGAGAGAGAGAGAGAGAGACTAGGTAGCGACATAGGTTGTCAGAGACAGAGAGGATTATACAGTAGGAAGCAGAGAAAGAGGAATACATCAAGAAAAAGAAAAGTAGAAGGTGAGGCAGAAAGGAAAGTTGTGACGCTAGAAGATTCATCAGTATGTGCCTGTCTGTGATGCGTGTGTATGCGTGTGCATGAGAGAGAAAGAGAGAGAAAGGTAGAGAGATATTACAATACGAATGTAAATACAGATACATATATAGATGTAAATATCTGTAAACAAATTACTTTACTCGGACACAAACAAGCGAAGCGAACTCAATGTTAATAACAGAGCAGACAAGGCTTATTCAATCGTTTCTAATAACAATCTTTTCTAATATGCTGCAAATGTTGCGGCTATTAAAGGCTCTCTACAGACAAGCAACATCTGTGTAGGTTATCACAAATCACGTAAGATGAACGAGCTAAATGAAGTTTTAGTAACAGCAAGAGAAAGCCAGGTGACTATAGGGGTCGTCTAACTTATTAGGAACCGCAGAAATCTTTAGGATAAATTACGTCATTCCATCCTCATAATGACAGTTTCAGGTACATTGTGCTTGAACTAAAGGGTGTGGGTATTGAGGAGAAGGACTTTGCTGAATGCTTGCTGTATCACTGGCTACATTTGGGATACTCAACGACAACAGAACCTCAACACCTCGAATATTATCAAACACTTGAAACTTAGAGTAATATAGTTGTAATAACACCAGTCGAATGTAATTGGTTGGATAAAAAAAATCGACAGATTTTTTTTTAAATAAATTATTGCATGCTTGCCTCTACATGGTTGCGCTCTCTGATAGATATAACTGTCAAGTGTCTCAGATATTACACTCTGATGATTTCAACGAAGTAAGTATGTATTAGATATTATTGTTGCCGAAAACGAAGATAAGACAGCCATAGATGGAACGCATGTGATCACGTGTTTGCTTGAGGTCCGTTAACTTTTCAGTAGACAATGGCTACAACAAAAGGGATCGGAAACTTTGTTTAGATGTACAATTAAGAAGTAGATTGTATTCTTTGCTCTGGATTTCTGTACAGTGTTTTAAGTTGCCATAGCGATAAAATTTAATGCCTTATCTAACCATGGCAGTGTCAAATCTTGCCAGAGAATTGGTCAGAAATGTTCGTACATCGGTGGAGTCATCTTGAATATTTTGTCTCAGCAATTTACATTTTCCTTTCTTCGCTTGTAGATTCTTATCTCTCCCTTAATTTCATATAAATTCCTCGTCCTTGGATGTCTTAGAAAATTTCATTGGATTGCCATTTATCGGCCTCGATCCCCAACTTGCATTAAATTACACCCTTCCTCCCACAAATATTGAGTAAGCAGGTAGAGTCGATGTCCAATGAAGAGAGATACACGCGGTTATTCTATTCTTCTTTAGTAAGCGTTAAAAATTTTCAAAGCCACTATTCAATCTCTTAACGAAGTGTCTTTGTATAGTCGCTCAACCAGCTAAAACTAGTAACTAAATAACCCTGAAATAAAACGCTGAGAACATATTTAAGAATGAAATTGTAGCAACTTCAACAAGATCTGAACAGCCATGGATGCAGTGCATTTACTCATGCCTGATCGATTAGGGCCTCTCAGTAGCAAAATCATTCTCACCACGTTGCTAATATCGTCAAATTGTAGTATAAAAATAGTTCGGAAGACATATATTTACATATGAACTTAGATTATGTATTCTCACACAATCAAGAGCAAACGTAATATATTTGCACATTTCCTCAGTTATTAAATTTACGGTATTTGATTTCTCATGATTATCCTGTCTACAAGTAAACTAGTAGATATTGTTAGTTGCCAATGCGGAAGCTGTAGAGCAGACGATAACCAAAGTTCAGCAAACACAAATATAGAATTATATAACAAATATCCAAACGCAAACAGAAACCTGAGATATCAAGCTTGGCATTTTGGTTTTGACACTGAATTGTCGACTTAACTTTTATGCCAGAAAGTCATGTCTTTTCAATGGTTTCTTTATAAATAGATAAATACGCACAGACTGACGAACGTAAATACGCATATATATATATATAATATATATATATATATATATATATATATATATATATATATAATATATATATATATATATATATATATATATATATATATATATATATATATATATATAATATATATATATATATACATATATATATATGTTTAATGTGCTTCCTGAATCTCAATTCCACGAAAGAATTATTTCTGTTTCCCTCGAAAGTTTACAAACTTTTTATGACGTCAGTATTACATGTGCATGTATTATGTGTGTGCGTGTGTGTGTGTGTGTGTGTGTGTGTTTGTGTATGTGTGCGTTTGTTTGTGTATTGTCGTTACAAATCTTTTGTATATAAAATTTCGAAGCCTGCCACTTGGAGTCAAACAAACGTCATTCGTAAACATGACTGATGTACTAGCATTTAACCAAAGTGATCCTTCATATTTCTCTGGCCATTGTACAAACTGTACACAAGCAGTGTCCGTATTAAACGAGATAAGAACATAGAAAGTCTGAGAGAACGCGAAATAATTCATTCGTTTTAACACAGAGTCATGAAGCTATGAATAATGGCGCGTAAATATTGGGTTAAAATAAAAACATCCCTTCATTGTAAGCCAGCGAGGTTTTCGAGAAATCTGGGCCTGCATTTCTAGGGCAGATATCTTTTATTTTATGCAAACGATCTTCTTTACGTTATGAAATACAGATTTACTACTCCGAGTTCAATAGTAAAAAAAGAATTATATCTGTCTGTTCAGTGTGTGTGTGTTTGTGTGTGCATGTGTGTGCACGTGCGTGCTTGTGTGTAGGCGTGTGGCCTATAAGTAAGCTGAAGTTATTGTTTCGATTCCCAGACGGGCTGCGCATTTTCTTCTTGAGAATAAACATTTCATTTCAAGTCGTTCCACTCCGCTCAGTTGTAAGTGAGTAACCCTGTGACTGAATAACCATGTGGTCGGGGAGAGGAGGTGGCTGTCTGCTTGTGGAGCGATATATATATATATATATATATATATATATGTATATATATATATATGTATATATATATATATATGAATGGGGTGTATGTGTGTGTGTGCGTGTTTGTACTTAATGGGTCAGGACCCAGTATGTACAAGCAACTTCCAGAACGAATAAATTAGACCAGTCGCTGATAGTTTTTGGTTCTATCATGCACCTACGGAAAAAAAAGCTTTACTTGGTGAATGAAACAACAGAATGAGCAGACGCTTCTTTATTTTGCTATGACAAATTCAACCACTGACAAGGAAATTCATTAGAATAGCCAGTCTCTATTTTGGTTAATCCTGAATCATTTTTCATGTATCACGAGGAGACAACGCACAGGTAAAACGATAGGTCCAGTTCCCTAGGAAATTCACTAAATTGTGGTTAAGACTGATGTAGAGGTTTAGCAAGTGTGGCATCTTCGGTTAATGTCCTCTAGTATAGCTGCGGGCAGGCCAAAGTCTTATCATTGGATCTACTATATGTGTGTGTTTGTGTGAGAGTTTCGGTCTGTGCTCGTCCGTCAGCACTCCTTGACAGCTGCTATTGGTGTGTTTAAATATCAGTAGCACAGCGGTTCAGCAAACATGTCCGATAAAATAGTTTCAGGTTAAAATAAGAATAACAAGTTTAGATATTGATGTAGATTCTTTCGACGAAAAAAACTTCAAGGCGATGCCCTTGATGGACAAAGTCTAAAAACTGAAGCAAACGATAGCTGATAAAAGCATGGTTGTTTCTTCAACGCATCTCTCCAGTCTCTGGAATACTAAACCGAAAATTTCCAAGGCAAATTTTTAAAGAACTTTTAAAAAAATCTTCATGTTTACATTCGATTCTTTCTAAAAAATTGCTATCTTATCCGTTCTCTCTTTAACGTTCGCTTATCCGCCAACCTTGTGGCAAATACATAAATTATTAATATTATTATTAATTTTGCCTTCATAGTTTTCTATTACCAAGATTTCTTTTTGAAGTTTATATAATTTTCGTTTCATGGTATCTGTCTGCATTTTTATTTATATTGTGTATGGTCAATACATACATTTACACATATACATAAATATATACATATATGTGTGTGTGTTTGTGTATGAGCATAAGTGTGTATATAAATACATTAATATATATGTATACACCCTTATGCTCATACACAAACACACACACATACATTAATATATATGTATATATATATATGTATGCATGCATAAATTTACATATATATATATATTTATGCATATATATATATATATGTATATATATAGGCACATATATATATTTAAGCATATACATACATACGTACACATATACAAACACACACACACACGCACACATACACACACGCATACTTACATATACCTTTTTACGTTCATCCGTAGTTACGTATGTACATACATATATATATATATAATCATGTTCCTACGTACATATATTTGCTTGTCTATCTTTTTGATGTTAGCAAATTTCTAGATTACTGATTTATTCCATTAATAAATTTATATAGCCTTTGAAGGATATTTATTAATAATTCATAACCTAACCTATGTTTCTTTGTAGGCATTTTTTTTGTTTTTTCTTGCTTTTGCAATTATTTTTATACTCGCTTGTACTTTATTTTGTTTTATCTTTCTTATTATAGCATTATTTTTAATAACCTTATTATTATTATTATTATTATTATTATTATTATTATTATTATTATTATTATTATTATTATTATTGTTATTATTATTATCATTATTATTATTATTATTGTTGTTGTTATCATCATCATCATTATTGTTATTGTTATTGTTACTTGGGTTGTTATTGTGATTATTATTAATTTGAATATGTGTGTATAATATTAAGTTTATATTCATGCATATGGCTAAGTGCGCATACACACACGCATTTATATATATATATATCTATATCTATATATATATATATATATATATAATATATATATATATACATATACATATACATATACAGTACCTATCTAACTATATATATATATATATATATATATATATATATATAATATATATATATATATATATATATATATATACATATACATATATATGATTTATATATATATATATATATATATATATATATATATATACATATACCATGTTCATACCGATAAACACAAAACATTATTCATTTAATTCTGTATTTATTTTATACATTTATTTATCCGACGAGATCTATATGCAGTTGCGTAAGTTTCACGTTTAAGCGATCTTTCAGGTGCCTTTCTAGTGCTGCTTACGTGTATATAAAATGGCTTCCAGAAGATAAGTAGGTGGCGCTTAATGGTTGTTTCTCTTATGCATATAGAAAGCGTTTCGCGCCTGATGGCTGTCTAACCTCTACAAGGACATCAACATTCGTGCCACGAAAGGATTTAATGCAATCACCAGAACTAGTTGCACATTAATCTATTGTTCTAAAATCTTATTCACTCGAGTTCAAGATAATTCTCACAACGGTTTGTTCGGTTTCAAACACCAAATACACTTCAAACAGCAGAACATACGCGTAGATGTAAAGAAATGCATGAGCAGTGTAAATCTTGATGTTAGTTACATTGTCTCAAAGCAATTTAATTTAAAATTCTTTGTGTGTGTGTGTGTGTCAGATAATTCTGGAAATAGTAAACAGATTTCCCTGTGTTTCCACTTTATGAATTCATTTGGTTCAATTTACTGAATCGTTTCGATACTATTTTAGTGCAAATGTATCACAGCTACCGGCCTGTTTTTGTCTCTCGAATTCTACTCCCAGGGCTTTTCTCTAACTTAACAATAGCAAAATACATTTCTCCCGGACGCTAAGTCGGGGGATGGTATGTGGAATATCGAAACTAAGAAGCAAACGTTTTAACCCCTTAGCACTAAAATATTCACGGTGACCATTTGGCCATAGTCTTCATTTATATTAATGCTTCCAAATCATGTTCTCTCTCCACAATTTCATTCGATTTGTTGATTTTTTTCTGGGATGTTGGACCGTCTACAATTACAAACGTATAAAAGAGCATATCCAATTTTCATTTCTACGTTTATGTTACCTATGCATCTATAACTAGTCAGGGCAGTATTTCTGTTGTCTATGTTCCCGTATCTGCACGAAATGGAAAATAAGAACGGATTACAGACAGGAAGGTCATCGTAATATTTATGGGTCGTATGATGTATAGGGAGGTTTATACAAGATACAACGTCCGTTTGGAACGATTGTCGTTAGATACAGAAGTATTTCGTTTGTTATTTCCTAATTTAGTTGAGTGAAAATGCAGAAAGACACAACAATAATTCTTCCGAATAAACCAAGCAATCATACAAAGAGAAGGCCCGAAATTTCGTTATGGTTCGCATATATTTCATCATATTTATGCTAGATCGAAATCTATCTGTGGCTAAATCATTGTTTATGTTCTTGTACCACTGTCGATAATATGTCTAAGAACAAAAGGAAACCGGCAACATGAACAACAACAACAACAACAACAGCTACGACAGTAGCTATGGCATGAACCGAATTAAATATTTCCACCACCCACACCTATTACAACAAAACAACCATTATCATCAATTCTGTCACTTTTTTTTTATAGATATAAACGGACATTTGTATGTATCACTGTCTGATATACATTCACACACATGCATACACACACATGCACACACACACACATGCACACACACACACACACAAACCACAAAACACACATTCAGACACAAACACATATATGTACATAAATATATATATAGAAAGAGAGAGAGGAGGGAGAGGGAGAGAGAAAGGGAAAGCGAGAGTAAATATATACATAAAAATTCTCGTATATATAATATGTTATACGCATACATATGTATATATGTGTGTGTGTGGGTGCATGTATATATATATATATATGTATGTTCGAGTTAGTCTATAAAAAAGAAGCAAATGTTTACAGTCACATACACAAAAAAACACCCACGCACAAATATATATAGACACACACATAGAAATTCCCGTATATATGTTATACGCGTATATATACATATATAGGTGAAAATATATTTCTTTTTCTCTTTCTCTGTCTCTCATTTTCTCTCTCTCTCTCACTACACATGTATGTTAGTATGTATTTATACGTCTATGTATATAAAATTAGTAATCTAAATCGTGTAACGAACTTTCAAAACAGGAAAAAAAAAAGTGTAATCGGAATAAAACTAAATCACTTTGAAGTGATCAGAAAATATTCAATATAAATTTCTAAGAGTGATATAAAAATTTTGTCAGCACAATTTATGACAGAAATGTTTGTGGTTTTATTAACCCGTTTTTAATTATCTTTGCAACTATTTATCGTCTGTTTTTTCTAATGTTCACTATGCATTTATCTCCTAATGGAACTAATATGGACATACATACTTCCATACATATATACATATATACATGTATATATATATATATATATATATATATATATATATATAATATATATATATAATACATATATATATATTGATATATACATAAGTATATATATATATAAGCATATATATATATGTATAGTATATATATATATATATATATATATATATATATATATATGCTCATCTGTTAGATATGTGTGTATATATTATATATGCATATATATATATATATTTATAATATATATATATATATATATATATATTATATATATGTATAAATATATATATATTATGTGTATATATAATATATATATTATATATATATATATAATATATATATATATATATATATATATATATATATATATATATATACATATATATATATATACATATATAAGTGTGAATGTGTGTATTTATGTGTAGCCGCTTTGTATTCATACACATGCGAAACAACGCACAGACACAAATACACATATATAAAACACAGTCTAACTTTAATTACGTAAAGATATTCATTAGCTCGCAGCTGTTTTGGCTACAAATAGGAATTTCTTCACCCAGAATTGAGTGCCAATGTGTCACCTTAAAGAATCAGCAGAGATTTCATGAAGTATTATGAACAGCCACCACTTTTATTTACTAGATATTGGTCCTGGTATGCCAAAACACCAATGTGTATGTGTGTCTGTACTTTTATGCGTGTGCGTGTTTGTGTTTGTCCGTGTGTGCATACATGTGTGTTTGTGTACATCCGTGGTGTGTGTACTCACTGTTATTAGACAAAAGAACACATTCTACTTTGAGCGGTTTTAGGAATACTGTCATAGATGTGACTACAAGAGAAAAATAAATTTGGTTCTTATGTAAAAAATAAAAGAGAAAACCTAGAACGACTCTGAGATAATTTAAGGAAACTAAAATGTCTCCATACTCGATTATATTTCCTGTTTAATAGCGACAATATTATAGAAATGGCCTCAACAGTATCATACATGTTTCACACTTATTAAGTCTTATCTATTGTTTTCACAGTCGTGTAGTAAGCAAGAGAATATTGTTTTACAAATAGAAACAGTTAAAACAAGATTGATATAATTAAATTGTATAAGTCATTAATTAATAATTTCTGTTATTATTAAACCTCTTACGTATGCGAAGACTATGCAGAATTTTCACTGCAGCAGATAAAATGTTTAGCGGCATTTCGTTGGTCTGTATGTTCTGATTCAAATGCTGCCGAGATCGACTTTGCCTTACATACTTTTGAAATCGATAATATATGTAACGTTTGAATAATAGGATCAATATAATCGAATTAAGCTCTCCCATAAAATTGATAACCTTGTGACAAAATTTGAAAGCATTAAAACTTTATATTCTTTTATTCATTTATTTGTCTCAGCCATTTGACTGCAGCCATGCTGGAGAACCGCATTCAGTCGAACAAATCGACACCAGGAATTATTTTTTGTAAGCCTAGTACTTATTGTATCGGGTTTTTTGCTGAACCGCTGAGTTATGTGGACGTAAGCACGCCAACATCGGTTGTCAAGCGATGGTGGCAGGACAAACACAGACACACAAACATATACAAACACATCTATTTATCTATCTATCTATCTATCTATCTATCTATATTATATATTATATGTATATATATATATTATATATATATGTTATATATATATATATAATATATATTATATATATATATATATATATATATATATATATATATATATAATAATAAATATTAGGGAATAAAACCAAAATTACAGGGAAAAAAATCAGATTTGGATGAAATCCAATTTTATAGTAAAATATGATAATATTAATTCGAGACAAAACCCCTATTTTGCAAATCAAACAAGGAAAGACTTAATCAATACATAAAAAATTTAATATAAAGTAAATAAATCGCCACTACAATTGTTTCATGTCTTCAAATGACATTCATCAGGTGGATTTCCGATCTTCTAGTCAGTTTTAATTTATGAAGTTTTAATTCATAAATAAAACTGGACTAGAAATCGGAAATCCACCTGATGAATGTCATTTGAAGACATGAAACAATTGTAGTGGCGATTTATTTACTTTATATTAAATTTTTTTATGTATTGATTAAGTCTTTCCTTGTTTGATTTGCAAAATAGTGGTTTTGTATCGAATTAATATTATATATATATATATATATATATACGAAGGGATTCTTTCACACACCGTCGACCAAATCCACTCACAAAGCATTGGTCGGCCCGAGGGTATAGTAGAAAACACTTGCCCAAGGTGCCACACCGTGGGACTGAACCCGCAACCATATGCAGTGAGATTGATTCAGCAATCGTGTGTGCTAGAAGCAAAGTTCTTTTCATGCATCTACTGCTGCGCCTGCACTTCATACTTTCCACCATCGTAACTCTTCAAACATTGTACAGCTAAACCGAAAACTCTTGTACACTCGAAAAAAAACCCTACTTGTTATATTGTAGAACCGTACATCATTAACCCCAATATATTCGCATCTCTGAAAGCGCAGCTGAGACGACTTTTATATGAGCACAAACACATGAGACACAATGTATCCGGGATAACATGCTATGTTTTTTTAATAATAATAATAATGTTTGTGTATGCAAATGGTTACTGCTTGCATTATTCGGTGCTAAGATTAGATGAATTTAGATTTATTTTATTTTATTAACTTCTGTATCTAGTAAATAAATAGTAATTGGAACTTAAATTCAAAGTATGCTTTAATCCCCTAGCTTTATCAACCGTAGGAGTACTCCCTATGTACACACAACATGTGGAAAACTGTTTATATTGCATATGTGAGGTGCACTGATCGGAATATGATACAGTTTACGAATGCCTCGCGGACTTGGTGCGTTAAGAACTGTACTACGTCGCAGATATAGCATGTATTTAACAGACGTACTTCCTCCTTTGATAAGGCGGATACAGCTTTCAAATCGAAGTAACATATCTCACGTAAATTGAAATTCATTATAAATATTAATCTTACTTTCAAAGGTATTTTGCTTCCAAATCCATATAAGGGATTAATTTCTTTTATCTCTGTTTTAGGATACTACTGAGCGTGCTGTTGCACCATCTATGATACATAATCATGTATAGAAAGACGCATTAAGGATTATATATATAATATATATATATATATATATAATATATATATATATTAATATATATATACATATATATATATATGTATGTATGTATGTATGTGTCTCTATACATACATAAATATATATACACATACACACATATATATATGTACATATATGAAATATAAATATATATTCCTCCATATTCGTATATACTATATATATATATATATATATATATATATAATATATATTCTGATATATCTATCTATCAATATATACATATATATTCACATATATATGTATATACATGTATGTGTGTGTATGTGTGACGGTACCTGCGTGCATGCATGTGTGTTGTCTAATTATGATTACATTATGATTATGATAAGAAATAAATTTAATTATGATGAATAAAGAAAATATATAAGTCGGAACTCAGATGGAGAGACAAAATAAAATGAAAGAGAGAGAGAAAGAGAGTAGATTTAATTGGTGAAACTGTCCATGGTTTTCACTCTTTCATTACCTGATAATAAATGCAAGTTTTAATTAGAATTCTGGAATAATTCTAATCTATGCTGTAAAACCTCATTATAAATGCTGTTGTATTTCCTAATATCTAGATTTGCCGTTTCTGTACATGTCGTATTTCGTAATATGTTGTTGGATGTTCAGATATTTGTTTAAACCTTAACCGAAATCAATCAAAAGGATATAAGATCAAAGGTTGTGTAACAGTGACTATTCTCTATCTTGTTCTCTTTCTTAATGTTGCTAGTTAAACGTTGGTGGTCAAACCTGCCTGTTCATAGCAATCATAGAAATACTGCTCTTACCTTCACTCCCTTGTAGTTGCTTCAACCAGTTTAAATAAACAAATTTAAATAAACATACCTATACACTATGCCATTCCAGCCATGAATGTCCTTTATTACTATCAGATATCTGGGGTCTAACTTTATATGCTGTATTGTTCCTCATTTAAACGGATGTGTGCGAGTTTAAAAAGACATCGGTCCAATGTTCAGCCAATCATGTGGCCATATAGAACACTTCTCGATTTATTAGGCCTATAACTCTATAAATTTGCTAGCGATATTCGCTCTACAGACTGGTATTGTTGGTGATCCTGCTGCAGGGTCTTTGGTTACTTTATGATCGTTGCGAAGTCCATACAGTGCCGGAATATCATTGTTCAAGGCTTGGAAATTGTTAGCTGTGCGTTCTTGGGTCCCAAAACAATTGTCCACATCATCTTGTGGGCGTTGAGAACCTTTTCTCTCTCCTCATGCGCCTGTAAAGTTGTTACTTTCGTTTTGGCGATAGGATGTTGCATTGCTTGGATCTAGTTCGGTAAGCTGTCTATTGACATCCTGTCGGACATATCTGTGAAAAGGCTACCACCTCTCCGTTCCTCGTGCGCTGAATGAGCTTACGTAAGCCACATGCAGGTTTAATCCCAAGTTTTTGGGCCTCTGTCTCATTCTGTCTCTGTCTCTTAGTGTATAGTTCTAAAATCTGTCTAAGTCTGGTCCTAGCTATAGTGAGACCCTTATGTTAAAGGGTAATGTTGTCGGGTAAATCCGGCTCATGTTGTAAGATTTGTTAGATATGTTGAAGAATTGAGTGTCAAATATAAACAAAACTGAAAACATAATAAAATAAAAATACACAGATAAATAAACAAATCGAAGTAAATAACTATATACATTAAAATCTTTTTTATTATTATTATTATACATACATACATAAATAAGTGGGTGTAAACACATGAGAAAAATAAGAATAAACAAACAAAAACAAATTACACGAACGTATATAAAGAGGAGATACAAATATTACAGGCATTTCCCCCCAAAACACACACTAACTAAACATAGGCGCACATAGAGATATACGCATGCGCAAATGAAGACACGTACAATAGAAATACAAAATGCCTCACGATTAGTAAGGAGAGACACACAAATAAGAAAGAAGAAAGCAAAGGACCACTGATGAGGTCACAGGAGTGTTACGAAAGAACTCTGGCGGAAATAAGATTAAGATTAATGTAAAAACTAAATAACGCTGAAGCAAAGTAACACCAAATATATAGTGCGTGTGTTTTTATTGGCTAAACTGGCAAAATGACCATTCCTAAATACAAGAATAACTGGTTTATTGCTTGCATCTAAGCTTTTTTAAAATTCCATTTAACCAAATGGTTCCACTTCATCCCATTTCGTTGTTTCATTGCACCTGCTTAGACAAAGACAATGAATGTGTGGAGAGCGTCCGTTTGTCATACACTGGCAAGCATATTGTTATTTCAAGCGATCTATCACACAGCAGAAAGAAACACTTTTTCCATAATGTTAAGTATTTGTAGCGATGGCAGCGAAAGTCGGACATTTCAAATTGTTCTTTTTATGACTGTTAGCTAACCATCCGGTCATATTAGTTTTTCTGTTTCTTTCTTCGTTAATTTCTTTGTCTTTGGTGTATTTCTTTTTTCTTCTTTTTGTATTCGTTCTCTTTTCCTCATTTTTTAAACATTTCAGTTTATCATAGTCACCAGGGAAACCAAAACAAAAAAAAAATGATAAAAGAAAAACAAAAAAAAAACACTAATAACTCATGAAATTCATTAACTTCTTTATATATTATACAGAAATGTTACTAATTTTTCTAAGAGGGAAAAATTACGCACAAATACAATAAACGTTAATCAATAACTAAAACGGAACAAAAATATCGGTATTAATTATAATTTTTCTCTCTTCCAATTTTCTAAATACTTTTTTTTTTCAGCATTGCGTTAATTCTTCGAAAAAGTCTTATTTATTTATTCATCCATTCAGTTATTTATTTATTTATTTAGTAAGTTAGTTACGTGACTGGTGGATTGGAAGCAGAAACTCAGAAATATCTGAAACTAGTTTCAATATAGTTTTGAAGACTCTCTAACAATGAATATAGGATGTTTCCTTTGCACACCGTCTGTCTTTATTCATTAAGAAGATACAGCGTCATGGCTGTAAATATACAGAAATACGATATAAATAAACATACACACACACACAAACATATGCGTGTATATGTGATCAGTGATTCTGACTTCGTTAGTGTATAGTCGAGATATTAGATGTTTGAGTCTCTCTCTCTCCTCTCTCTCTCTCTCTCTATATAATATATATATATATATATATATATATAATATATATATATATATATATCACCGTCATCAACGTGACCAGACCAGGCTATCAGATGTTGCTACACATCGCTGGTCACAATGCACTTCGCATTGTTTTAGCCTTCAAATGACGCCACCCCTCCGGCTAAGTGAGCAGGCCAATATATATTTATATATACATATATATAGGGAGAGTTTACGAAAAAAACAAAAGACAAAGACAGGTGGTGTACAAAACAAACAGATGTATTAGTATAACGCACAGGACTTGTAAAAGTCCTTTAGGTTTCGAACCTACGCTCTTCTACAGAAAGGGACACAGAGAAAAAGAAGGAGAGAAACAAGGAGAGAAAAAAAGAGAGAAAGAAGGAGAGAAAAATATGAGTCTAGTGGCTAACGATATATCATATATATATGTAGATGTGTATTTGTGATTATAAATGCATGTTTACATACGTGACTCTAGATAAAGCTAAACATACGTTTCATACCCTTCTACGAATGACTTTATTTACTTGCATGGATTTATGCGTTCTGCGTTCGAATAACTTTCTTTGTAAATATATAATATGCAAGCTTATATGTAACCACGTGAATAATTAGGTGTGTCAGTATGTGTAACTAAGTGTGAATATCTTGTTTTACTGAAGTTGAACAGCTTAGAAAATCATTATATTTTACTTACTTAATACTTTCTTTCTATGTCTCTATCTATCTATCTATCTATCTATCTATCTATCTATCTATCTATCTATCTTTCTATCTATCTATCTATCTATCTCTATATATCTATCTATCTATCTCTATCTATCTATCTGTCTACTTATCTCTGTATACATATATATATATATATAATCTTTACATACATACAAAAGAGATGACAAAAGGACTTACGATTACCTTTTGTTTTCATTAAGTACTTTCTCTTTCTCTATCTCTCTCTCTCTCTTTCTCTCATTCTTTCTTGCTCTCTTTCTCCCTCACTCTCTGTATCCATATATATATATATATGGAGTGGTGTAGAATTAGATAGATAGATAGATAGATAGATATGTAGATAGATAAAGAGACATAGATAAAGAGAAATCGAGAGATAGCTGGCTGTGCGTTTGAGTGCATGGACACAAAATGGGGGTGGGAGAGAGAGAGAGAGAGAGTGATTTTTAAGTACGTCTGTATTTGTTTTCTAACCATATCTGCATCCAACTGTGCCTAAGAGTTTATGATTGTGTCTGTATGTATGCATGGCTTTGTGTGTAGTCGCTCAGTCGAAAAATGGCGTACAATTGAAGAAACAAAAGAGGAAACTGTATTCTACTGTTATGCTACGTTTTAAAATATATTTCAGTTGAAGAAATATCTTGAAAAATATTTGAAAAAAAACAATATAGAAAATAATAATAATAATACATAAAAATAATAATTTAAAGAATATAAAAACATCATTGACGAAAAATCGATAATGTCGCATTTGAAAGAAAGAGAATTATAATTTACTTTTAGACACATTCAATTATGTCTGAGAAATTCTTTTTTGGAACTGGCATTAATTGCTTCTGGCTGAGAATGTAGTCTTCGCAATTGCTGTTTGCTCTCCTGAGCTAGTGAAACGGAAATAGCAAAGATATTAATTAGTAAATTCATGAATAGCTTATAAAATGTAATAAATGTCTTTATATACCTGTTGTGTGTGTGTGTGTGTATAGATATATACATATATTATATATAACATACACATATATATCACTTATATGTGGGGATGGGATTGCTATGTCTATACACAAACATATGTATATATATATATATATATGTACAAGTATATGTACATATATATGTATGTGTGTGTGTGCATTTAATTTCAAATAACCATATATTTAATCATTAGGTTATTTTGATTTACATACATATATATACAACACCACAATTGGTAACGCTTGCTATATTTTTTAATCTCGTAAATCAAACATTATACGCCTGGTACGTGCGATAACATATAGGGTAGTATGTAGAACACATCAGGACTGACCTATGTCAGTGTCTGGAGGTCTTCCAAGATAATGACTTAGACTTATAAAACAATAAATATATAAAAATATAACGAGCGAAAATCTTGTAATTATGGGTCTTTGTGTAACGGTCATGGAATAATGCAACTTCTAGGAAAAAGGAATTACGACAGAAAGTTACTGGATGGAAATGAGGGTGTATTGAAACCTTTATGTCGTTCTCAACCAGTTATTTTTTTGTTTGTTTGTTTGTGATTTTGTCAGTGATTTTCTTTAGGCGGCAGGGATCCTCATGGCCATTCGATATCTAAATATCTTGTTATATTTTTCTGATTAAATAATATTAGGAAATGTAAAATAATTGTTTAAATTTTTTTTGTGATTCGGGAGGATTACCATGTTATTGCACATACATTTTAACATCAAACTTTTTAGGGTCTATCAAGAGACAGGGACCCCATTTGAGAACCGCTTGCCTTATACGAAAATCTTCATTCTATAATGCATTTGTAGTTAGACCAGCATTACACTATATTACTACAATACCCAGATCTACAAACAATAGCAGCACGCCTGCCCGGAATTCGCAAAATCGCCATTGCCTTCAATCACTGTCTCTACACGACTTCGGAATCTCCCGCAGCCCCTCTCATCGGTTTTCTTGTTTACGTTGCTGAATGCTGCCATAAACCTTGCTATCAGTTCATCTTTGGTGTTACAAGGACTTACGTTGGTCTCTCTCTCAACTGCGCCCCTCACATAATAATGTAGGGGATTCCAGTCTGGGGAGTTACATGGCCAGATGTTAGGGGATGATATGGTTGCAGAAACTGTCTGACTGCCATGACTGGCTTCTCCTGCTTTTGTGGCATGTTGCATACTCCTGTTAACAGACATAGGCCTTCCAGCATCTGCCCTCTTGACCCAGGGCAGCACTATCTCATCCAGGCACTT
>NC_043019.1:7749359-7751859 GCF_006345805.1 Octopus sinensis | reverse complement strand
GTCTCTGAATGTGCGAGTAAATGAGTTTGCATGAGTGCTTGTGGTTTGTGGTTATAGACAGATTAAGAAACATACAAAGGATGGATAGGTAAGTAGTATGAAAGTGAGAGAGAGGTTCATAGAGAGATAGGGAGAGAGGGACTGAGACATAGAAGCATAGGCAGAAAGAAAGAAAGAAAAAAGATTGAAAGATGCAGATAGATAGATAGAGAGATAGAGAGATAGATAGGTAGATGAATGGATACATAGACAGACAGAGAGATGGATGGATGGATAGATAGATAGATAGTTAGATAGATTGATAGATATATTGATAGATAGATATATAGATAGAGATATAGATAGTTAGATAGATAGATAGATATATAGATAGATAGATAGATAGATAGATAGATAGATAGATAGATAGATAGATAGATAGATAGATAGATAGATAGATAGATAGATAGATAGATAGATAGATAGATAGATAGATAGATAGGGAAGTGTTGGGTAAGCACGGTGTTAAGGTTGCAGAGATAAATGTATATTTGCTGAAATGATTAAGTAAAATCATTTTAAGCGATGCATGCAAGCTCCGTGTGGGCATCCAAAAAACATGAACCTGCATATGGTATAAGAAAGTCGCCCAGTTGTGCCGGTCGTGTTTTTGACGAATATGAAACGAAATTCATAAAGTTTGGCTACAGCAAATGGACTCCTGATATACTAAGAATCAAATATTAAGGCGTCAACGAAATTTAGTTGGTCACTAATGCACATCGGCTTAAGCATCTAATATACAGTCTTATACAAAAGGATCAAATAGAATAGACAGCAGAATGAAGAATCTGTTGTGCTTTACCACAAGAACCATAACAACACGAATTATCATTTCACTCGCATAAGCATTAATTAGTTTCAGACTTAATTAACAATCCCCACCTGTGCATTCCATAATGATTATAATAATAAAAGCAACAAAACCAACACAACTGAGTAACCGAAATGAATGAATGCAGGTACATATCAAATATATTCAGACATTACAATCAGCGACAACAAAACATGCACCAGTACGTATAAGCTTAGCCGACGGCGCCCACGGCGCACCGACGAGACCGACCGCCGCGCGAGGCGACGGCGGACAACGAACAGCACGCCAGCGCGCCGCCGGTGACGGCAGCGCCCGGCGCGGGGCAACGCGAATGCTACCGCCTATGCTACGCCTACCGTGTGCCCTCACAAAACCGGACTAGAGTCAAGCTGAACAGGGTCTTCTTTCCCCGCCGATCCGTCCAAGCCCGTTCCCTTGGCTGTGGTTTCGCTAGACAGTAGATAGGGACAGTGGGAATCTCGTTGATCCGTATAAGCATATTAAACAAAGTGGCACATCTTTTGTTTAAATATGGACTACGCTTTGGAAAGAAAGCATCCATTCGAATGTAAAAACTTGTTTCTCGAAAATAACTTGCTACTGGCAGAATTGAGATGAAAGAAAACAATAGAAAAGAATGGAATTACAGATTGGGAGAAATTTTGACAAATAGTGGGGGGATCAACACGACTCCATTCCAGTGGCCTGTACGGCATTGATGTTCATGGCCATGAGTTACCCTCTCCTGCTCTGTAGAATATTGTTGGAGATTCTGACTTTTTGATTTTCTTACATATCATGTGTCCAATCTCCATTAGTAATTATGTCTCTACGCGTGTCTCACTTGGGCGGCTTCCATTCTGCAACACTCAAATGACTTTCTCTTAAACATGAAACTAGCGTTGTTGCCACGATGATGAATACGAAAAATTCATAATTCTCTGATGTATTGAAAGCTATGACTTAATGAAAAAACAAAGACGTGTGTGGGTGTGGAGCGGTGTGTGGGTGTATGTGAGCATATGAGTGTGTCAAGAATCGCCTCACGCTTTCACCATCGCCATCATCACCTCAAACATTGATTATATATATATATATATATATATATATATATATATATATATATGTATATATATATATATATATATATATATATATATATATATATATATATTATATATATATAATATATATATATATATATATATATATATATATATATATATATAATATATATATATATTCATATATATGTATATATACTCATATATGTATACACACACACATACACATATAGATACATAATATTAATCGCAAACCTACTTCGCGCGTCTCTCTTGCACAAAGACGAATACGCACTCTTACACATGTGTATATATATGAAAGCCTGTGTGCTAGTTTGTACAATGTTCTATACCTTGATGCCTGTGTGTGCGCATGTGTATGGAGCTCACAATAGAGACCCCAATCAATGATATTATCCTATTCGTTAATAGCTACTTTCATTATATCCGCAATCTCATTATTTCTCCCCTCAAAATTCACACACAGACAAACACCGTCTTCAACATTAACACCGACACTGAAATTCTATGCAGAAACTTTCGATTCAGTATGTATGCATAGGAGTCTGTTTCACACAAC
>NC_043019.1:7734359-7744359 GCF_006345805.1 Octopus sinensis | reverse complement strand
ATGAGCCTATATTCTCCAAGCTACGCGGCACTGTGAGGATCTCTATCATACTACCACAGAAGACATTGCAATATCAGTATTTTCGCCTCACTTACGTTACACCCCAGCTATTTACGTCAAATACATTATGCATATTTATGCAACGCTATCCCGAAAGTTGATGATTATTTATGTCACCAATTTTTCTGTTCCTTTTTTTCAGAAACATCTAGATCTATTGGTGAAGAATCAACGGCGCTCGAGAGGATAAGCATTAAAATCATTGTTGAGAAAAACCTCTCTGATACGGTGGAATGGAAGCCATCTCAATTTTGGAAAAGATTTGCCAGTATTATGGTGATTTGGGCCGAATAAAAAGGAAAAGAAAAAAACGCTGACATCGAGACTCTTGCTCAATGCTCAATGAATATTGTTAAGGCAGAAAATGTAACATGGGACAACTGCAATGGAGACTACGAAACCATGGCCAGCAAGAAGCAACAAAGCAAGTATTCAGACTGCGTTTGTAGGCCTTAATTCAACCCGATGGCTTTCAACGGGGATTTAGGCTCAATTCGGACAGTCGAGACTGTGCTCAAATCCTGCCTGGAGACAGATGACTGCGTGGTGACAGAATACGGCTCGCTCCTTGCCATACGTCCTAAAAATATTAGAAATAATTTTCGGACAATTTCTTCGACAGGGGGTTAAGTCGATTACATGAACCCCAGTGCTCGACTTATACGTACCTTTTTCTCGACCCCGAAGGGATGAAACGTAAAATCGACCTCTGCGGTGATTGAGTGCAAAACTCACAGACAGACAAAATGCTGCGAAATATTGTGACCCTGATGCCTACGTTTTTACCAACTCGCACTGGGGTCGATATAATCCTTTCGGGGTCAATTAAATAAGTACCAGTTACGCACTGGTTCTATATAATCGACTTAATCCGTTTGTCTGTCCTTGTTTGTCCTCTCTGTGTTTAGCCCCTTGTGGGTAGTAAAGAAATAGGTATTTCGTCTGCCTGTACGTTCCGAGTTCAAATTTCGCAGAGGTCGACTTTGTCTGTCATCTTTTCGAGGTCAATAAAATAAGAACGATTGAAGTATCGAACTCGATGTGATCGACTCCGCCCACTGTACCTTCAAATTTTAGGCCTTGTGCCAATGGCAGAAATGGTTTGTTACCGATTCTGACCTTGCTTAGCATAACGATAATTATAATGTTTAGGTCATGATCTTAATTTCAGCCATTGTGGGTCTTCATGCATATTATTTAAAAAGTACTTTTAATTTTAAGACGCAGTGTTTTCATTTTAAGGAAACATGGCTGCTATTTCTCGCATACGGAGCGGTGGGATAACGCTTTCATTGTTACTGTAACACACCTAGCTCGTTACTACGTAGAAGATTTTGGAAGTTAAATTAATAGTTACTCGTCAACTTATGTTGAATTATATTTTTTCTTCAAAAATAAAAGACAATACAGTGATTGAGGAGACTCGTAGTTACCAAATATTTAAAAAAAAAGCAAATATTTAATTGTTTTAGTAATTTTCCATTTAAAATCATTTTAAGTATGCTTCGGTCGTCGTTGTAACTCACGACATCGAAAATGGTTTTGAGTCGAAGAAGCATCCATGAGGTCACCAGACGTCTTAGACTAATCAGTAAATTATCTGCCTCCAAATATCATTCTTCACTTTGTGAAAAATTGCAAATTAAAAATTAAAAAATTTAGAAAAAGTAATGACATACAGTAGAACACACGCCTGTATACATTTTAGTAAAAAAAAAATAAGAAAAAACACGACGAGTTGCTGGGTTGGGCGTGGCTGGAAAACTGGTCGAACGAACAAAATTCGATCCTCTATAAGAGCTTGTGAAGTAGGGTCGCTGGGGTGATTGTCTCGAGATATGCTCCCGGGTGAAGATAATAGAGTCTCCTTAAATCGCCGAACAGTTTGAGTTGAAAATTAAAGAGTTTCCAGTCAAAGAGACAGCTTCGAGGTTAAAGTGCAGTTATCATTAA
The DNA here is from genome assembly GCF_006345805.1 of Octopus sinensis. Classification (NCBI taxonomy): domain Eukaryota; kingdom Metazoa; phylum Mollusca; class Cephalopoda; order Octopoda; family Octopodidae; genus Octopus; species Octopus sinensis. Next base: position 7,742,346 of record NC_043019.1, on the reverse strand, counting down.
AGAGTGAAGTAACCAAAACACACATCACACGAAAAGAAAGACATCGACATATTAACAAAGTTTTACATTTAATGGAAGCATCACAAACATTTCATATTTTCGCTGCCAATATCGAATAGCCTCTGTCCGACCATAATTGAAGACTTTCGTTTCAGATTTTATAATCATTTCGTTTGCTTAACTCTCTGTCTTTCTCTTAAAGTTCAAGTCTCCAGCGGCGATTTTTCGCGTCTCGCTTCTTAGAAAATCGGAATTCTTCGAGCTGTCAACAGACTGTGTGATTCAAATGCTATCAGTATTGATTTCAGGCTCAAATTGTTGCTGGTATTATAGCAGGCCGTCTAATATCATCTAATATCGCATCACATTACATTACATCACATCATATTACATTAGGCGGAATTTCGTAGATGCACAAAAGGATAATGAATAATTAATGCAAAACGGGAATATATTAGCAATTCACTCTTAACATGCCTGGCCTTTTATATATTCGCTGCAAATCAAATGGTGTTGGATGCGTATTATATAATATACTCAAGCCTACAGCTTCCTTATATTAGCATCGCGCTCATCGTCGTTCGCGTTGCTGTCGTCGATGGCGCTATTGTCATCTGTCGAGTCTGCATATGGCTTCCAGTGAATAGCTGACATGTAAATTACTTGAAATCCTGATCAGTGCTTGTCAGTTGCAGATACAACGTATTGAACGACCTCTGGCATTTCATAAATGCATGCAAACACATCTACACAGACACGCGCAAACAGATACAGACAGATACACACTCGACCAGGCGCACGCAAACACACTCACGCAGAGAAACACATATTGGTATTAACATATATGCGCTAAATGCATGTGTGTGTATGTATGTATGTATGTATGTATGTATGTATGTATGTGTGTGTGTGTGTGTGTGGTGTGTGTGTGTGTGTGTGTGTGTGTGTGTGTGTGTGCGCGGAGAGGGGGAATAATCATTTTATGAACGTCTCGGAATTATAACAAGAATATTTATTTCCTGCAAAGCCATTAGCAGAGATCTCAATAAAAATTGATTTAAAAAAAACGTTAAAGGTTTATAGCAACACATTTATGATCCATGAAGTTCAATCGAAAACAATACCAAACTCCATAACTCTTTGAACCTAACAATACTGAGGGAAAGGGTATCAGTGGATTACCTCAACAACGGTCTTTGATGTTGTTTAATTACATCGATTGCCAAAGAATCTCAGGCAAAGTTGTCCTCGGTGGAATGCGAACCAAGAACGTCAAAATCAGGAAGAAAATGCCCGAAGCTTTTTCGTACCAAACTAAAACAATTCTGCATCGCGTTAATTATTGAAATCGGTTTGTATGCCTGCGTTTCTATTATTCAGATATTCCTAAAATCTGTATAGACACGCTTCACCTCAGGACAATCGTAAGACCATTTCTATGAAAATATTATTTTCAACTCTAGATACAAGGACCGAAATTTTTGAGGTGGGGTCCATTCGATTATATGTATGTATATGTATATATATATATATATATATATATAGCCTTCTACCTCCTACTTGTTTCAGTCATTAGACTGCGGTCATGCTGGAGCACTGACTTAAATCGAATACATCAACCCAGGTACTTATTTTTTAAAGCCGCTACTTTTTATCGATTCCTTATGCCGCATCACTAGAAGATATGTCTGTGTGTATGTCTGGGCATGCGTGTGTATGCAGAGGTGTGCAGGTATGTGTGTTCATTTGTACATAGGCATATGTATGCACCTTCGCGACGCTGTTCATATGCTTATACGCATCGGTCGTAAATGATTAATTATGAAGATCATTAGGAATAGCCAAGCTTGAAACCGAAGATATTTATATCAACATATTCTTTTATTCTTATACTAGTTTCTAAATTAAATACTAGTTGCGCATTGTAGTCGATCTAATCGACTGGCAGTCTTTCTCAAAATTTCGGACCTTGTGCCAAGAGTAGAAAAGATTCCTTTAGTAGTTACATTAATGTGATTGCGGCCATACTACAACACCGCCTTTAGTCAAACAAATCCACACCAGGACTTGTTTTTTAAAGCTTAGTACTGATTGTATCGGAATCTTTTGCCGAATCGCTATATTACGTGGATGGAAACATACAAACATCGGTTGTCAAGCGATTGTGGAGGACAAACACAGACAGGCAAACACACATATGCTCACACACACGCATACACACGCACACACACACATATATATATATGAATAGCGGGATTCATTCAGTTTCCGTCTACGAATTCCACTAACAATGTTGTGGTTGGCTCGAAGTTATAGTAGAAGGCACTTGTCCAAGGTGACATGCAGTGGGACCGAAACCAGAACCATGTGCTTGCTAAGGAAGCAACTTACCACACAGTTCGCAAAATTCACTTTCCCATACTACAAAGTTCATATTTTCAAAATAGTTCTCAAATAACATGAACAAATGGAAGTTTGGAGAGCAACAAAGCGTTTCACCGACTTACATTCTTTTGTGTACCCTGAAACACAAAATAACACAATTCCTATACTCTCAATACCATGACCAAAACTGATACACTTAAATAAACACATCGAGTTACGATGTTTACCCGCTTGACTGAACACTGAAATATAACCTCCAAAATACCAAAACAATCGGGTTAAATTTTCTAAACAGTGTTAAAATAACATCAACCATATTTAAACCCCACTTAGTTATCTGCTGAACGTATAAGCTATTTACCTACTAACATTATTTTCTCAACCTTAAAATACAACACTACAAATTGAAACGCAGACACCTGAATAGACACACCTGATTACAGAGCTTCACCCGCTTGACTGAGCTCTAACCGATAACACAAATTTAAACAATAACAGTATGCAAAATCTTTCTGCCAAAAGGCTCTGCACAATATGATTATCATTCTACATAGTTCCACTTTCCCTACAAAAACAAAGAATAAAAACAAATTTAGCAGAGATTATATAAAACGAAGAGAACCCGAATGTAGAAGAGTCGGAATAAGGCCAGGAAATAGAAACTTCGAAGTGACTCCCGCAACTAACCTTCTTATAAATATATAATAAATGTATATTCTATAAATGTAATCCTTGAGTCTCACTTTCATATATTTCAATGAAAGCACAACAAGAAAGCAAGGAAGTGTGTGTGCGTGTGTGTGTGAGAGTGTGTGTGTGTGTGTGTGTGTGTGTGTGTGTGTATGTGTGTTTCATCATTTGCTTGTCCAGTAGCCAAGAAACCGCAGGTCCGTCCGACAAGCCAGCTTGCTTAAAGAGAAGGGAATAATATCTTGTGTAACATGGTTCTTCGTCTCCAGGGCTCACTTCAACTGGTCACATCGCCTCTTTAGCTAACTTCAATCTGACTATATTTTTACTGTTCGTTTAGGCTGCCATCTTCACATTCTGCGTTCTTTACACCATAAATTTATACTGTGCGTTCATTTACCAGTTCAAATCGTCCACCTCACATCAAAGACTCATAAAACTAGGAATAACTTGCAGCTTGTTTCAAATTAGTCAAGTGATCAATAAAGGTGTTTCTCCTTCCTGACAATCGCCCCTCCCTAGAAATTTGCCAACATGACAAAATTATACAACATTTATGTACTTTCTAAGAACTTTTAGTCCAATGCACTAAACCCCAGTGAATATTGGACTTTTTTGCCGAACCGCTCAGTTACTGGGGGCAGAAGCACCGACGCGCACACACATATATATATTCCTATTTTGATAAAATTCTAAATATTAGAAACCATTTTTACTATGGTATCGTGGTGCACAATACCTGGGGCAGGTAATCTCCTGAGAGACAGTTTTATTGCCTGTTGATCGCACCCCAAACAAGAAGTCACGGGATTTCTTCAGCTGCTAATGATATAGTTCAGATGCTTATAAAAGACGCTTCATAATGCACAGTGTAAATTATTGAGGTGGGATTCACTTAAATATACAAGGCACCCCTGGGATTGAATAAAAAAGTAAACAATGTGAGTCAAGTGATTATCCCCCCTTTTTATTTCGCACATAAATACAGTAGAAACAATGTGTTTATATCAATATTTATCAGACACTCATTTAAGCAGAGCTTTTCCTAATACTCACGCGCACACACATATATTTATATATATATATATATGTGTGTGTGTGGATATATATATATATATATATATATATAGAGAGAGAGAGAGAGCTATTTATTTATACATATGTGTGTGCATAATTGCGTGTATATATATATATATATATATATATATATATATTCATTATACATATATATGAATGTATGATTATATGTATGTAAGTATATATACATCTATATATATATATATATATATATATATATATATATATATAAGCATGTTTATATATACATATATATAGGCATATATATATATATATACACATACATACATAGGCTTATATATGTACATATATAAAATTCTTTAAGTTGATTTCTGAGAACGTGTTGAGTCCATATGTGTGTATGCGTGTGAGCGTGTGTGTGTGCGTGCATGCGTGTAGTGGGGTGTGTGAATATATAAATGTAATTATACAGCAAAATGTGTTACTCGTTCGTTTCCCAAGAAAACCAATTTTCATCTCAGCAGATTGACAGCTTCAAATTAAAACGAGTGTTATTGCAATTATGTTACTCCGTAAAATTTCCTATTCTATTACTGAGAGGCAAATCATCTTTTAATGATAACAATCAGTAAAGGTGACGACAATTATCATCTAACTAACGAGCGTTGTGTTTCGATTTTCATAAAGATAATACAAACGAAAACAAGAACGAAATGAAGAGGAGAGGGAGGAGTATAAAATGAGGAAGGAGGAGGAGGGGGCAATGATAATGGAGGTGAAAATGGCGACGACGGCGTTAATGTTGATGGCGATTGGGAAAGAATAGAGAAAGAAAAAAGGAAAATTGACATAAACGGCAAGGTTAAAAACCCATATTTGTAGTCATCTGATTGCTAAGCATAATAGCTAAATCTTACTCGACTCAGCATCCACAGTATGTCTTTTCAGTGTGGATACTATGTTGCATAATTTAAAAGTGAGGAAAAAGAGAGAGACGTGCCGGTCACATTAGTATCGAATTTTTATCGTATCATCGATCTATTTGATCAGAGCAGACCCGGGGCTAAACAACACAAGCCAATAACGATAAGTTTCTTTATTGGCCACACAGGGCTGCGCACAGATGGGACAAGTTACAAGGTAGAGCTTTTCTTTAGGGGGATGAAAAAAACAAAAAACAAAAGAAGAAAAAAGAAGAAAAAAAAGGTGGGGCGTAGGTTTTCGATCAAGAGGGATCGTAAAAGGGAAGAAAAGAACAAAAAATAAATGAAATAAAAAATAAAAAGAATAAAAAGAAAAAAAAGAAAAGGAAAAGGAACAAAAGAAAAGAGAAATGAAAAAAGGGGAAAAAAAGGGGAAGACGAAAAAAAACGATCAATAGCCAATAACAACAACAACAGGCAAAGTGATAGTAGTAATCCGTTCTGCTATAGGCACCAGGCATGAAATTTGGGGGAGGGGGCAGTTGATTAGATCGACCTCAGTGTTTCACTGATGCTTAATCTACCAACCCCGAAAGGATGAAAGACAAAATCGTCCTCGACGGAATTTGAACCCAGAACGTAATAACTGGTGAAATACGGCTAATCCTTTCACTCAGAGTGCTAACAATTCTGCCAGCGCGCCGCCTTCATTATGGTTTTAAATATTACCGCAAGGGCATCAATTTTTGTTGGAGGGGACTAGTTGATTACGTCGACCTCATGGTTCAACTGGTATTTATTTTATCGAACACGAATGATGAAAGAGAAAGTTGACCTCCAAGGAATTTCAGCCCAATCGTAATAATAACTATTTCTAGTCTAGGCGCAGGCCCTTAAAGATTTGGGCTGGCGGGGAAGAGGGCAAATCGAATACATCGACCCCGAAACGATGAAAGGCAAATTCGACCTCCGCGGAATTTGAACTCAGAACATACGTATTTCGAAGTAGACGAAATACCTATTTCTTTACTACCCACAAGGGGCTAAACATAGAGAGGACAAACAAGGACAGACAAACGGATTAAGTCGATTATATCGACCCCAGTGCGTAACTGGTACTTAATTTATTGACTTCGTAAGATGAAAGGCAAAGTCGTCTTCGGCGGAATTTGAACTCAGAACGTAACGGGAGACGAAATACCGATTTTTTACTATAAATATAGTTACTGCTGCAGCTGCTTTCGCTAGCCGCAATAGACTCGGTGGTTGTTGGTGACAGTTGTATTAGCAGCTGTAGTCGTGTTGCTTGTGTCACTATCTGAAGTTGTAGCATTCATGGTTTTGGCGATGCTTGTATGCAGCATTAAACATTGTGACCGTGCAGATGTTAGTAATGTTGTTATTTTTAGATAGACGCTCTATTGTTGGTGTTCGTTGTCAGATGGTATTTAATTCTCCTTGGCATCTCGTCTATGTTATTATTGTTATTGCGGTCGCTATTAATGTTAGACTGGTGGCTTATTATGGTGATCCTCACGGAATTTGGGGATTTCAGAGGTGGGAATTCTCTGTTAATGGAAAGTGTGGCGAACGGGCTTTCATTTGCAAGATTAAGGTTGGACATTGTGTCCAAAATCACTTCCGAAGTTACCTTCTTACTTACTGGATGGCTGGCTTCTGTACAAAATACTTTCCATTAAATTTGATTTCCTTTTTTTATTTTTTATTTTTTGTCCAAACTTAAGCTACGAAATCATAAGGAGGCGACGGAATTGGTTCATTTTTATCCTGGTCGGCTCTGCAACAAAATATATAACAACTAGCATTTTTTCTATAAACAGTAACCAAACAGCAACTATTTTAGAACGTACGAACCGATACTAAATAAAGCTAAATAAATAATCATAACATATTGTAATGATGATGTTAAAAATAAGAAGAGGGTTAAGTTATCGTTATTTTCCCAAAGAAAGGATGGACAAAGGGATATTACAAGGTAAAATTACAAAAACAATGAGTTGTTCATAGAATCGTATATCAGAAACTCAGCAAAATAAAAGAATAGACATTACATCCGAGGAAAAGTTACGCCAACTGATATCAAAATCGGGGAAAACCAGATTTTATACATCGTCATTAGCACCGAAAGCAAAAAGAACCTTTTACATCTGGAATTCTCTTGTCTACATATTTATGTTGAGATTAAATTCAATTACACAGAGAGCCATGTTGAAGCAACTCAAAGCAAATTTCCTGAGATGATATCATCTCCCTCTTTACTCTTAAATTCTTTCTCAAAGAATATTTGAAGACATTTATGAACGGTTAATGAAACTCGTTGTTCTCAGTCTGTTCTAGATGGCGAAACAGACGTATTTCATCGCAGGCGCCAAACAGAAGATGTCTACCTCTACATCTTAACCAGCTTAACTGTCTGATAGGATGAAAAAACTAATAGTAGTGTCTGAAGGTTTTTAGTCAATGAGATTCGACCATGCATATGCAACTCTATGTATAAGCCAGGATGAGATGAAGTTTTATTATATTTTTTATGAAAAGAGAGACAGTCACCCAAATAATTTATGTGTATATACTTTGTGTGTTTATGTGTCTGCGTGTTTGTGTGTCTGCGTGTTTGCGTGTGTGCGTGTCTCGCTGTCTATGTGTGTGTTTTGTTAAGATTGCTCCACAACCACACGATTGAGGCTGTATTCCTATTGTAAAACGCATTCAACTAGTGTCTTTCAGAATAACCCAGGATCGACTAAGGACTTTCAAATGAATTTAGTAGAATGAAAATATGTGGAAGCACCACGTTCATATTTGCTTGAGTGAATGTGTGTATTCTGCAAGACGATGCCAGAAATGAATAAAAGAATTAAAAGATATATGTATGTGCGTGTGCCTCTGTGTGTGCGTCTGCGCGTGTATATGTGTGCATGTGCGTGTTT
>NC_043019.1:7721859-7724359 GCF_006345805.1 Octopus sinensis | reverse complement strand
AATGTGCACACAATAAAGATGAGAGCAACTAAATGTTTCTTGATCTGAAGACACTTGTCTACACATGGCTTTTTTCTAGCAGATCTAATGTCTCCAATAACTCTTGAATCGGAAGATCGCTTGATGAAACTTGGCGTGTTGGAAAACCTACACATGCACGTGTCTTTACAGCAAGAAACTATTTCTTGGTCTTCGTTTATACTGTGTACATTCAATGAGAATTATCTTTTACTGGACGGTGTACTTGTTCCTTGATACTACGTTAACGGAACAGTAAGCTACTTGTTCACACACATACACACACATACATACACACACACACACACACACACACATATATATATATATATATATGTATGTATATATATGCATGTATATGTATATATATATATATATATATATATATATATATCATGAACCGTTATCCTCATATGTGTGTGTATTCACGTATTTAGCGATATATGTCTCATGCCTATTTGCGTTTTGTGTTCATTATTTTCTTTATATCTTAAATCACAAGTTGACTATTTCCGTTTATATTGGCAACCTATAACCTTATGTCGTACCTCCAAATAATTCACAATCTTTATGCGAATTTTTTTTCTGGAGTGCATTCTATATCTACGCTTCTGATCATGTAAACAAGTGGAAGAATAACCAAAATATGCTAGAATATGCACATTGATCATCAAGTTCTATTGTCCTCTAGATTTGTAAAGATTGAACGGCGTATTCGCTTGAGACAGAGAAACCCACACAACGATAGCACCACACGCACGTGTCTTCACACAGGCATTCATATTCTAAACTGTTCTTTACATTCTTTAATAGGTTTCAATACCAGAGCAAGACATTCAAATGCTAGTCAACCTTATTGACTCCAAATGCATTTTTTTGTCCGGTTCGGTCATATTTTATCGTTATCTGAGAGTTTCTGGATATTAATATAAGAACACACAGACATACAACCGTAAACACACGATCATAGATAATATCATAACTGTATTTCCATGCACACTCTGTGTGTGTCTGTGTGTGTGTGGCTTTTCTTGAGTAGGTTTACATACATTTATACCCATAAATTTAATGATTTATATATCTGCACACGCATATATACTTATATATCTATATGTATACATACGCACATTTCTGTATGTGCGTGATATATACATATGTGTGTGTGCGTGTACGTGAGTTTGGGTGTGCATGTATGTATGTTTATGTATATGGGCCTCATATTTCGTTATATTATGTTATATTATGTGCATGTAAATATATGCATGTAAATATATGCACATACTTACACTCTACATACAGTATACATACATACATACATACTTACGTACTTACATTTCACATATACACACATATTCATAGTTATATACACACCCACACACACATATATATATATATACATATATACATACATATATATATATATAATATATATATATATATAAATACATATACATATATATATATACACACATATATATATATACATATATATATATATATATATATATATATTATATATATATATATATATATATATATATATAAACACATATTATATATATTCGAAAATATTCTTGAGAAAGCATTTGGGACGGAATTTTCGTAGAATCACTCTTCTTCCACTTTTACATTCTTCACTTAAGCATTTACTTCTTATCTTCGTTCTTGTAGAGTCTTCTGTTATAAGCAGACATTAATAATTTGTCGTTGATACGACAAACAAGACGACACATTTCATTGATTTATATAACATATCTTCATGAAACCTTTGAATCTCATAAACCATACGCATTAGCTCGTTTCCAATATTTGCCTTTATTTGGTTGCTTGTCAGCGCAATGTGGCATGTCACGAAACGGCCATCTTGTCTTATCGTTCAATCTTCTCCATTCGTCAATGTAATTGATTCACAGTTTCATTGCAGTTAAACGGTAACGTAATATTTCTTTCCGCTGCTTTCTGTCTTACATATTTTTTTCTTTCTTTCTCCTCGTCTTGTTTTTATGTAATTCTTTTGCTATCGTTGCTTTATTTACTTGGTATAGACATAATTTTTTGGGGTTTTAGTTTTTGATCTTCATTTTCATTCAGCAATTTTTTCTCCAGTTCAGTTTCTTTGCAACTTGTTTTCATTCTCTCCCAATCCACCTCCTACATTTACTCCTCCTCCTCCTCCTCATCATCATCATCATCATCATCATAATCATCATCATCATCATCATCATCATCATCATCATCATCATCATTATCATCATTCTCTTTTCCACTTTGTTCACCATTTTCGTCCTTAACTCTTTTTTCCTGTTTCGTTTTCAAAATCATTTCTTCTTCTTCTTCTTCTTCTTCTTCTTCTTCTTCTTCTTCTTCTTCTTTCTTCTTCTTCTTCTTCGTCTTCTTCTACTACTACTGTTACTTCTTCTTCCTTCTTCTTCATTTTCTTCTTCGTCTCCTCCTTCTTCTTTCTTCTTTCTCCTTTTTCCTT
>NC_043019.1:7698130-7718130 GCF_006345805.1 Octopus sinensis | reverse complement strand
GATACGCGAAAGCCTAGAAACCCCGAGAATCAGCTGTTCAGAGAGGATGGGGGGGGGGGAACTTCAGTGTCATGACTCCCAGATGTCCACCTGCTGTCCGTTTTAGTACGCCTAAAATGGATTATGTCGATTATATCGACCCCAGTGCGTAACTGGTACTTAATTTATAGACCCCGAAAAGATGAAAGGCAAAGTCGACCTCTGCGGAATTTGAGCTCAGAATGTACGTATAAGAGATATTTGAGAACATCTTGTATTATGGATGTGAATCTGAATACATAATACATTTGAGGCAAGATTGCATACAGTATGACTTTTAAAACGGAAAACTTATTGTGCTATCTCTCTCTCTAGACAATTTTATTATTTTCCTACAGTGCAAAAATGCAGTTTCAGAGACAGGAATTAGATAAACTAAAGCGGGAAAGTGAAAAGGAAAAGAAAAGGATAATAGTTCTACTTCTTAACACCGAGCAGCTGGACTGGGCAAGTTATTAATAATTTTTTCTGTAAAACCGGAGGGAAGAGATTCTAAGAGCAAGAGGTGTTCTTTCACATTTAGACAGTTAATAATTTTATTTTTCAACATCAGCCAAACGGAAAAGTAAAACTTTTGGGAACTTCTAAATGCATTGGCTGGTTTGGTGTAGTTTGTTCTGGTGGCGTAACGTTCAAGTTATTAAAAGTACTCTACGTATGATGTGTGCGGTGCCAAGCTGTGCTGTTTTCTCTATGATTTTGCTATGTGCTTGTCCCTATGCTTTCTCCTTGTTCCTATCTAAACCTTCTATTATCAAAGACATTGCCTCAGGCTTCTCATTCCGGTTATTTGCAATCATAAATCTTTATATTTCCAGGGACCTTGTTTTTCAAGAGGTACATTCATGCAGCCGTGGCTGCGTGGTAAAAGCCTTACTTAACAATCACAACATTCCAAGTTCAGTCCCATTACAAGTGTCTTCTAAGCTAGTAGTCGTTATAGTATAGTAGTAGTAGTAGTAGTAGTAGTAGTAGTTCTTTCAAAAGATCATTACCTAGCACCAGTTGCCCCACATATGTCTGAAGCCGCGGAAGCAGCAGCGTCTCGACCCTCACCGATGTAAGCCATAAGAGTAATAACAATAATAATAATCAAATTCCAAGAAGATTCAGTGAAAAGAGTCTGTCGTCCCTGGAATTCCACTAACTTCTCAAGAATGTATAAGCGATTGCTATATTTACGCAACGAAATGATCTTAACTGCAACAAAATGTTCGAGATCGTCTTTCAGTTTTGGTAAATTATACGTTTCCATGTCGAGTTGTTCAAGGAGATTATTTTCAGCTGTGTCTCTGACTCTGTCGTACACTCTTTCACTCTCCAATTCTCTCTTCCTCCCTCTCTATCTCTTCTCCTTCTCTCTCTCTCTCTCTCAGTTCTAAAAAAAAATATGCATAACATTTTAAAGAAACTTCTCATTTGCCTGCGGATATATTTAATGTCCTTCAAATGTACACAATTTCCAGTACATGGACATTTGCTGCATACAAGTAACGACAATCTAATACACACACACACCTACATTTAAGTAGTTCTATATGCGTATTTATACATGTACGCCGCATAAAATTACAATGCATATATATATATATATATATATATATATATATATAGAGAGAGAGAGAGAGAGAGAGAGAGAGTGAGATATATAATAATATATATGAAAATATTATATAAATATATAAATATATATATTTATATATATGTATATATCTTTATACATATGTACGTATATACATATGTATATATATATATGTATATATATATATATATATATATATATATATATATATATATATATATATGAGTGTAAGAATACATATAGGTTCGTATATATAAGTATCTAAATGTGAGTGATTGTATATGTGTGTGCAAGTGTGTATGTGTGTGTGTACTTGTGAGCGCAAGAACTATTGCGGACGTGCATAGTTCACTTTTCAAGAATAAATATCGATTAAAAATCCATCTTTCATAATTCAAAAAAATTATGTTCAGTACTAAAAATATTTCTGCACCGTGAAATATATATATATATATATACATATACATACATATATATATATATATATATATATATATATATATATATATATGTATACATACACACACACACACACATATATATATATATATATATATATATATATATATATATATATATACACATATACACATATATATACACATATACATCATGTATATATATGTATATATCATATATATGCATATATACATATTTATATATATGTGTGTATATATAAATATATGATGTAAGATTTATTTTCATCTGACCAATCCTGGAGACATAGGCAGGTTGAATATTTTTGTGAACGACATCTGCCAAGGTTATGATGTAACTTCGAGCCACCAGAAACAGCTGTCGGATTTGTAACGCCACACCTACTCCCCTTTAAAATGATCACTTATGAAACAGATCCGAATGTTGAATTTTACCGGAATGACTCTTAACATAGTTAGAATTTCTTCATATCCTAAGTATTATACTTCTGGCGAATGTTCCAGTGTCAAAATATTCATAGACGTCTTTTATGTAAAACAATTCCTCGACTTTGCAGTGAATCTGCCGCAACTGCTGCCATTTGACTGCATGAGGAGAGTTGGTTTGTCCAAACACACACATTTATATAGATATGCATAAACACACACACACTGATATCTATATATAATCTCACATTCGCGTATGTATATATACATATTGTTATGTGTGATTGCGTGTGTGATGTTTGGATGTATATACGCATACTGAATACGACGTGAGAGAGATAGAGAGAAGAGATGAGAGAAAGGGTGGAAAAAAGAGAGGGGAGGTGAGAGAGAGAGGCAGAGGTGAGAAAGAGAGAGACATGTGATCAAAGTAGATACCTGGTGTGAATAATTGTCTTGTGGGTAGTGATGTGAAATGCTGTGTGTGAGTGTGTGTGCGTGCGTGCGTGTGTGGTGTGTATGTCTGGGTGCTTGTTGGTACGTTTGTACGTGTGATGTGGTTCCTTGGACGCCGAGCGACTTATATTTATTAACAAATTGATTAACTCAGTATATACTGATATATATGTATATATATATATATATGTATATATACATATATATATATATGTGTGTGTGTGTGTGTGGTTTGCATAATATATGTGTTTGTGTGTTTGTATGTGCGGGAGGGATGGCGTTAGTGTATGTGTGTGTGTGTGTGTGCGTGTGTAAATTGCTTAATTGATTTTCAGTGTGAAAAACATAATTAATTATTCAACAGGTGTCTAGAAATAGTAGTTTAGGTTGTCACTTTAATTTAGAAAGTCTTGTCACTGTTATTGCTATTATTTTCTACTGAAGTGGCTTTTTAAATATTTATGGATTCCATTAGTATTCCAGCAGAATTATCACACAATAATCCTAAATAGATTTCGGTCTGTCTGCTTTAGTCTTCTTGTCACTGTTGTTGTTGTTGCTATTTTTACTACTCTTATTTAGGCCTTCAGATCGTCCCTCGTCGAGCGAATCTATCACCAAACACTTTACCGCTTCGCCCTCAGCCGAATCTGCAGAGTTCTGTGGGACGCCATTTGCTAGCATTGGTTGATGTCGTATACATTTGACGTTGTTTAAAAAAACTGTTAAAGGCGCTCCAGCCGTGCCTTTTTCATTTATGTTTTCGATTATCTAGAATTATATTATTCAACGTTTGGAAACCGCAGGCTCAATCACTTTGAAATACCTTATTAAATGCTCAACCCTAGTCAGAGTTCCGAATAAAAATCATTGAACAAACATGATCAACCAACGCAAGGTCCAGTTCTTGTTACTGTGTTCATGGTTGTATACAGCAATGGGCCAGAGAACTATACCGGCGGAAGGCAAGCTCTTGTTACGGCCTTCCGTGCTCGGCTGGTTGAAGTAAGGAAGTCATACCATGGCCAGCAATATTAACTAGTCAGTAGCGGAGACACAGAAACATAAATGGCAAGTAAAAAGCAACCAGACTCGAGAAAGTGTTCAGAAAAGGAGACATCCCAGAGTGAAGAAAAGTGTCGTAGGAGGATTCCGACCACCTTTCAAGTGACTAAAAGTTGACTGACTCATCGTTATAAAGTAAATAACTGTGAGCGATTGGCAGTTTGGGTTTGGTAGAGTAAATACTTTCTTCCCCTCTGCTTCGTTATATTATATATCCAATATACGAGGATATAAAAAAAAGAGTCGTCGATGGCCTATGATCCAGATAGAGCAGGGGATTTTGTGTCAGTAAGTATGATTAAAACCCTTTCATAGGTGACCATTCTGTTTTTAAGAATATTATGGACATCATAACACAACCTATGCATTCTTAATATCATTGTTAATGTTGGAGAGCTGTGGTTGATCTTTAGTCAAATGCTGACGTCTCTACAGCATAACTTTGCGCAGAATTCCTATCAGGGCAATCATGTCTTTTAAATCACTGACGCCACGTGATCGAAACGCTTTTCTTTTGTGGTTGTCCGTTTTGCACATTTTATATTCTTTATATTGGGTCCTCCTTATGAATTCTGCGTCACATTCATCGCTATGCTGTTCGACATTTATGTTCTTTGTTTTATTTATTCGTTAACTCGTTTACCGGTTTCAGTCTTTACACTGCGGCCATGCTGGAGCACCGCCTTGAAGAATTTTGGTAAAAGGAATCGACCTCAGTACTTGTTTTTTAAACCTGATACTTATTATATCGGTCTCTTCGCAAAACCGTCAAGTTTTGGGGTTGTTTTTTTTTATGTAGACATACCAATACCATTGTTGTGAAACAATGTGTGGAATAAAAGCACACAAAACACAAAAACACACATACACAAATGTATATATATATATATATATATATATATATTATATATATATATTATATATATATATATATATATACACATATATATATATATATATATATATATATATATATATATATATATATATATATTATATATATATCTATATATATATATATATATATATATATATATATACATATACGAGGGGATGCTTCGCATTACAACAGGGAGAGAAAAGAAGCGTTCATAAAATTGGTTACGCTGTTTCTGCACGCCCGAACAGATCAGAACGGGAGCCGAAGCAAGCAGGAGTGAAAAGGAAGAGATAAAAGCGGCATTTGGTCACGTATTCCAAAAGTAAAGAAATAGAAAAAAACGATTGTTTAATATAAATCGGTAATAAGAATAAAGCTGCCGCCAGGAGAATACCAGGAATACACAAACGGAATAGTCATAGATAAAGAGAGATTTTTTAAACTAAGAGAGATGTACGGACTTTTCATAGACCCTCTGGGGGTTGAAGTCGAGTTTGACGGGCTCCCACCGTTAGTGGAATTGGAAAATTTGAAACACTTTATGAACATTTAAAAATAAGTAAGTAAAATTTGTACTTTCATATTAAAAAAAAAATGAGAAAAATAGACTGTTAAAAAGTTTAAAGAAAAAAGGAAAAAATTTATCGTAAAAGACTAAGAAAAAGAATGAGCTAAAAAGAAAAAAAAGAAAAGACTGTAAGAACGTTTAATTGTAAAAAAGCAATCGCAGTTTCGTCTCGGGGCGGGACCGAGAAAATCGTCTCGTATTCATTATAATTCATTCTTTCATATGTTTGTGTATGTCCCCTCTGTATTCAGGCCTTGTGTCTGTAATAAAGAGAAAGCTGATGATTAACAGATGACGAGGATGGGTTACTACTCAGACACCCAGGTCTGTGTGTATCAAGTAAGGCTGGAGATGAGAACGATGATTTCTCCTCCAAAATACTAATCGGTCACAGACGGTCTGCTGTTGACCAACTGGAGAAGATGTCCTCTTGGGGCTAAAAATAACAGTTGCATCATCCTCTTTGGGATTGCCATATTTACGATTTAGCGCTGTTACTGCTTCTGTCTCAGAAGTTTAAAATTGCCAATATATATATATATATATATATATATATATATATAAATATATATATATAAGATACGATGCTATCAATTTCTGTCTACCATATCCACTTGCAAGCCTTTGGTATGCCTGAGGCTCTTGAAGAAGGCAGTTGCCCATGTCGCCTCTCGGTGGAACTGAACCCTGATCCATGTGATTGGGAAGAAAAGGTTTTACCACACCGCCACGCCTGCGCCAATGTTTAACATTTCCAGTTACATCATTCGTTGCTTCAGCTATTTTAGTTGCTTTTTAACTCTCAGTTTTATTGATCAGAACCAATCATTCGGTATGAACATAAATTTATCAATAATTTCAATACAGAATATATCAGTCTTCATGCTGGCCTAACACTTCTATAAATATAAACCGCTGCCCGCATTGTAAGTTATTCGTGCTGCAGCAGGTAATGTATGTGTTTGAGAGATGTGTCAAACGGAGTAAATCTTATTTCTAACTAGCAGTATCGCCCGGCGTTGCTCGGGTTTGTAAGGGAAATAACTATAAAGCATTTTTAGTGAGTTATAACACAAAAATAGCAAAAAAATGCATTAAAAATGGAAAACAAATTATGGTAAATTTTTTTTTAAATCGTTGACTCATCGTAGACATTTTTAGAGAGTTACTTCCCTTATATAATAGCGAAAAAGATGCATTAAAATGGAAACAAATGATGTTAAATTATTTTTAAAATCGTAGACTCATCGTAGACGCGCGCTAATACCCAGAAGGGCTCGATATGAATCACGACTATAAGATACCCGCTTTTGGTTAAACTGCACCGCAAACTGTGGAAGTAGTTAGGAATCTAAATCGTAGGAGACAGACACACAACTTGACTTTTATATATAAAGATATTTCTCATAGAGGTTACATGCACAATTATATACATATCATATTAACTAGAGACTTCGGCGATCTGACATATTCGTTATAAGAAGTGAGAGAATGCGCAGGGTTCATATATTTATATCACGTGATCACGTGACCGACCAGATCATTAGATGTTGTTACACATCGCTGGTCACAATGCGTTCGCGTTGTTTTAGCCTTCGAATGACGCCACCCCGCAGGCTAAGCGAGCAGGCCATATATATATATATGCTCTTAGCTTAGTTTTTCCTTGGGGCTGGCCAGATTGGAGCAATCTCAAGATTAATCAGCCGAAATTGCGAGGATGATACTTGACTGAAGATAAAATGTCCCGTCCGTGTTTTTTTTTTTTGTTGTATCGTCTATCTGGATGTTTTGTTGTCCCTTTTTGTATCACCTAGTTTTCCAGATGTTTTGCGTTCTTGTCCCATTTTGTATGTTTTTATATATATACAGAGAGAGAGAGAGAGAGAGAGAGAGAGACAGACAGACAGGTAGAGAGACAGAGAGCGAAACAAAGAAAGATAGATATGTTTCTTTATTAGCCACACAGGGCTGCACACAGATAGAACAAATTACAAGGTAGAGCTTTTCTTTTGAAGGTTTTAAAAAAAAAAAAAAAAAAAGGAAGGGGGAGTTTCGATCAAAAGGGATCGTAAAAGGAGAGAAAGAGGACAAAAGAAAGGGGGTGTTAAAAAAAAAAAAGGGGGGGGAGAGGAAAAAAAATTGATCAATAGGGATCGTTATCACAGAAATGTCAATATGAAGTGTAAAGGGGAGGACAGGTGAGGTTTACCCGTGGAAAGAAAAGCCTACGGAAAAGACCACGGTAACCTCGGTCAATGAAGTCACATTTTATATTTCTTTTTTTTTTTTTTTTTTTTTTTGCAAATAAGCAACTCTCTGTTTTCGATTTCTGGGTTCATAGGACTATGCTCAAGGTGGCTTCGTCATTCATACGTGCCATTCTTGCTACATTCACCCATCTTTTTTTAAAACATTCGCTAGACAAAACTTGCCTCTCTACTCTCACTTTCCTTTTCAAGTGGTACTTGAAGAAGTTGATGAGAGATTGACCAGAGAGGAAAGTGTTTGTCTCCAATCCTTTCAGACGCGTCCACCAGATACATTCTTTCGCCATAGCCACAAGGATGATGAAAATAGCTCTTCCTTCCCGTTTGAAGGAAGGAGGCGTGACAATATTGACGATAGACTCAGCTGATAAACCGACTCGTCCAACACGTGACAGCAGTTGTTCGACATAAGCCCACAGGTCGGAAATTGTTGGACACTGAACGAGTGCGTGCAGAACGGTTTCGTCGCTCTGACCGCATAAGATAGATAGATAGATAGATAGATAGATAGATAGATGGATAGATAGATAGATAGATAGATAGATAGATAGATAGATAGATAGATAGATAGATAGATAGATAGATAGATAGATAGATAGATAGATAGATACGAATACATATGAATACCATCAAAGATCATTTAACAGAACTTTGCCTGAAACGTTAACTGCCGCCTGATTAACCGAGCCAAATCCGAGTTGGGTCTGGCGAGCAAGCGTATAATTGAGAAAAACCAATAACGACGTACAGAGAACCGCTGACATTTCCCTGTTTCGTGGCACCAACGAGGTGACTGCATGGTTTAACAACAAGGGAAGAGGTAGAGTAAGATTAGCCCAGTTTGACATTTTTTCCCGTATATATCTAAAGAGTTTCTGGTCAAGGCTCTTACCCTCTTACCCTCGCAACGGGTATGAGTGGCATTAGTGACAGGGATAGAGGTGTCATTTTGCACGCCAGGAAAATAGTCTCGTTCAATAAAGTTTCGACCTGGGTCAAGCAATCCGATCCCTTGATCTCTTTTGATGTAACAATGGGGGAATACGACAGCACTGACCTATGCAAC
This sequence comes from Octopus sinensis, assembly GCF_006345805.1. Taxonomy (NCBI): domain Eukaryota; kingdom Metazoa; phylum Mollusca; class Cephalopoda; order Octopoda; family Octopodidae; genus Octopus; species Octopus sinensis. Next base: position 7,709,341 of record NC_043019.1, on the reverse strand, counting down.
CTCATCGGGTTATATATCCTTGAAATCCTTAAGAAAGAGTTCCCCTCTGGTTTCTTTGGTCTCTACAGATATGGCGCCTCGGCAATCTCTTGAGGCGCAAACGATCACACACTAGAAAAGCTTAGGAAAGATCTAATTAGCACACTTGCCTCCGTGGGATTAAAAATCACCATTGAAGCCAACCTCACCACTGCGAAATTCTTAGACGTCACGTTCAGCTTGGGCTCCGGTAATTGCCGGCCCCACCGCAAGTCAAGTGAGAAGTTAACGTACATCGACAGAGCTTCTTGTCAGCAACCCATGGTGTTCCAAACCTGGTGAAGGATGTTAATAAGAGGATCACGAAACTTTCCTCAAGCCAAGAGATTTCTGATGCAACAACCCCTTACTATAACGAGGCCGTGACTTCTAGCCGTTTTAGAGACCGTATCTCCTATATACCGGACCCCAACATCCGTAGAAGGAAGCGCCACAGAAATATCTTTTGGTTGCATCCCGCACCTCTTCTCTCAACGTAAAAATGTCTGTAGTTAGGACATTCCGTAGGTTCATAGATAAACAGTTCACTAGTTCAGGGAGGCGTTTTCATCAGGCACAACCTTAGGGTCCCTTTTCGCTGTGACCCAATATTAAGAGCATTCTTGTTAGCACCACTAGACCAGAGCGGAGGGATGTTCATGCCGAGATCGCAACAGATGCCAAGTGAGGGGCCACTGCAGCAGCTCCTTTAAGTCCTCTATAAATGTGAAACCTAAAGGAATCACATGAATCGGCCTTATCTAACTTTAATATACATGTGTGTGTGTGTGTGTGTGTCTGTGTATGTGTGTGTGTGTGTATGTGTGTGTGTGTGTGTATTTGTGTATTTCTGTATGTATATGAGAGATATTCTATTTCCTTAAAGGTTCCACTTGTTATACTTCAAGCTATGTTAGGAAATGATAATGTAATGAGATCGTGTAACAACAATAATATATTAAGAGACAACAATACACGGATATACGTGGATATCTCGTTGATGATCTTGTTCATTTTTCTCTTTACCTTTTCGATTGAAATGAGAAAACTTCCGATATCAAGTAAGGAAATATATTTCCGCACACACATTCACATTCTCACACGCACACACAAGCACACTCATACACACACAGCTTCATTTCTGCGCATGAACATTTTATATTTGCTAACTTTGCCTTGGGTTATCATTCCACAAAACTATCGTGCGATACTTTTATAGTTTAAATATATACCAACAGCAGGGAGCTCTTTAAGGAATCGATGTACGTCTTTACAATTTTTCACGAGAGCTAGAAATTGAGCGCCTTCAGCAAAGATAGAGAAATGTCGAGAATTGTCAAAAATCGTGATAATTCACTTGCCGGAAACGTAGTCTTTGTTCGATTCAAGTTTCAACTCAGAATTTTCCAATGTAAAATAAGATTGAATATTTTCTCTTACATGAAAATATCATGAATATATAATATAATAATATTACAAAATTGGTTTCATTTCTAATATAGTGAGAAGGTCATAAATGTTTGAGCCAGAAAATAGTGGTACAAATCGCCCCCGGATTAATAAAATGCAAAATCGAAATCAGAACAAACATTTAAAATCGCTTCATAAAATACCACAAGGAATTATTCCTGACGTGTTTATGTTTCTGTCTTTCAATGATATTTGGTTCCGAACGAAGTCACCACCACCACCACCACCACCATCATCATCATCATCATCATCATCGCTTGCCAAGAGTGTCAGATAGCTAAAACAATACCGTTTTGGTTTTCATAATTAATTCTCGTCACGTAGTTAGATGGTTAAGCCTGATCGCCATAGTGATATAAATATCTAGATACCATTCGATCGTCTGTCGCAAAGAGCCAACCATTAAACGACGTAATTCGTTTTCAAATTTCGATAAGCATCCACTCGACAAAGAGTAATTCTTAAATATTTTCATCGAAAAAAAATCGCATTTATGTGGGTTAAATTTGAAATCACAATTCAGATTTATTGAACAAAATAACGTTAGACATCTCATCGTAAAACCAAACAAATCTAGCAACCCATCGCCCTGGAATGATACTTTTATGTATCAAATTGAATGGATGGACGACATCGTTGAAATTCGAACTGAGAATGCTATAATTTATCTAATGTTTTATCATCCAACCTTTTAGCGACCATGCTGTTTTAGTGCAAACAAGACAATGTCATATATTATACAGATAAGACTTCTAAAAAGCAAAATAAAGTTTGTTTTACATATGTTGTTGCAATGTCAAATATATATTTGAATTGGTTAAATATTTGAAGAAATCGTCTACAGTCCTTTCCTCGTAGTACCCTAGCAAACTCGAAAGGGAATTGTGTATTTCGATCACGTTACAGGGGGAATCGAACTTGGAACAAAATCTAAGGGAGTGAATTAATTTCTCTCGCAATTAAAGGACAATAATTTTGGTCAGTATTTTCAGACAACTAAAATAAATCCTGAAGAATGAGGGGCAAATTTGACTCCGACGGGAATTGAAATCAGAATGCCACAACCGGAAGAAAGGCTTTCATGGCTCAGCAAAACAATTACCATTAATAAAATTTTTTCAACGATTTCTCTGTCACTTCAAATTTGATAGTTGAGTGGGGAAGGCTATGGGTACCGCTAGATCACAGACTCTAGTGATGATGATATTTCACGTTTTTCGATCAATGGCACCGGCCTTAGCATATACGAGTTCAAGGCGCTGTCTTTCTTGGTGCGCTGAGCTAGATTCTCCAGTGCGTGGGTCGCTGCCGTTACAAACGTTAGTGTGGTTATCTTCCAGAGCCCTTCCTACAGACGTGGTCAATCCACTGTAGCCTGCACCGTTGTACTTCGTCATGAATGGTCGGCTGCTGCTTCTAGCATATGTTTTTACGAGTGCTCTCCTTTGAGAACCGATCGCGTACAGAGACACGAAGGATCTGATGAATGCACTGGTTTGTAGCTTATTTGAGGATGGTCCCTGTCTCCTCACTGCTGAGGAACACAGGCAGAACCAACGGCGGAAAAGACTGATCTTGGTGCTTAAGGAGAATTTGGATTTCCTCTAGATACACCATCGAAGGTAGACAATCGCAGAAGTCGCAGAGTCGATTGCAATACAAATTGTAACTCCGCATCCAGTGAGGCCGAGATATTTGAACTCCCGGTCCTGCCCAAACTAAATGCCGTCAAGACGCCATCTATTATGTGATCATTCATCTTGTCCTCGTTGATTTTCAAGCCATAAAGCTGAGCGATGTGATCGATCTTGTACGAGATATGCATAGCGTTGACGTCACAGGCGGCGAAGATGGAACTGTTGTGATGAAAATGATGTCGGTCCCAGATCAGCTGGCTTCGAATTGTACGCCCCTTTTCCGTCCCAAAACTGCTGTATGGTGACGTCAATGATAACATTGAACAGGAGAGGGAAAACCATATCTCCTTGTGAAACATCGTGTCCTGATGATGAAGTCCTCAGAGAGGTTATCTCTGATCTGGACCAAGCTGGCTGAACCAACATAGGCGGGACGTAGGAGAACAATAATCTTCTGAGACACATGGATTTGTCATTCTTGGTTAGACAGACCATAATACTCAACTGGTTCTTATTAATTGTTTCTTCGAGTTGGGTGAGATTTAATCGTATTACAAAACCTGCGGTCAAATACCGCTCACAACAACAACAATAAAAGCAGAAGACAATGACAACCAGAATAGTAATAATAATTTTAAAATTCTGGCACAATTCCAGCAATTTGAAGGGAGGAGTAAGTGAATGACATCGACCCCAATACATAACTGATCGAACCGGAAATAATGAAAGATCAATTCTTGCGCTGGCGAAATTTGAACTGAGAACGTGAAGTGACGTGCCCTAAATACGGTAAAGTTCTGTGTCCGAAGCTTCACAGATTTTCGCCAAACTCTGTAATGGTAGCAGAAGAGACTTCGCTTCGTAGAAATCATTACCTGTTATTATCAATGCTTCGTGTAATGAAATATGTATCCTCGTGACATAGCAACCAATACAACCAGTTGTTTCATATTTATTGACTTAAAAGAAATTTGCATTTGAAATAATGATTTGCACAATATCGAATGTCTTTGATATATAATATTTCATGTGGGATATCGTTTATTGTTATGAAACAAAATGGTATCCTAGTTTACTAAAAATATGTCTGTCCAAGTCTCTACATGTCAATGAGGAAACTATGTAAATTTACTCACATTGCTAGAAACAGTAGGTAAAATTCCCTGGAAAGGAATTCTGTATTTTCGTTTATTATCTTTAAAGACTCCGCCGGTTACGACGACGAGGGTCCCAGCTGATACGATCAACGGAACAGCTTGCTCGTGAAATTAACGTGCAAATGGCTGAGCATTCCACAGACACGTGTACCCTTAACGTAGTTCTCGGGGATAATCATCGTGACACAGAGAGTGACAAGGCTGACCCTTTGAAATACAAGTACAACTCATTTTGCCAGCTGAGTGGACTGGAGCAACGTGAAATAAGTGTCTCCAAGGACACAACGCGTCGCCGGGAATCGAACTCACAACCTACGATCATGAGCCGAATGCCCTAACCACTAAGCCACGCGCCCTCACTCGTTTATTATAGAAAGGACAAAATATCCATTGCGGCGGGTGAAATATCTGTAATCATAAATCCGCGATATATCTTCCCCAATCTTCACCAGGCCATCTTTAATAATACAAATGGGGGAAGATTATCAAACAAAACACAGGATTGTCATAACTAGAACGTCTTTGACTATATACCGGATGATTACAGTAACAGGAAAAAAACACCACTTATCTGAGACAGAATATCTACATGGTCGTTCGAAGGCGGCGAGCTGGCAACATCGTTAGCACGTCGGGCGAAATGCTTAGCGGTATTTCGTCTGCCGTTACGTTCTGAGTTCAAATTCCGCCAAGGTCGACTTTGCCTTTCATCCTTTCGGGGTCGATAAATTAAGTACCAGTTACGCACTGGGGTCGGTGTAATCGACTTAATCCGTTTGTCTGTCCTTGTTTGTCCTCTCTGTGTTTAGCCCCTTGTGGGTAGTAAAGAAATAGGTATTTCGTCTGCCGCTACGTTCTGAGTTCAAATTGGCATCTTGGTGTTTGAGAGGAAACCGATGCCCTCCTTTCTATAATACCTTTATATTACACATGACAAAATTGTGATGCTTCTTCAGTTGGTTTATGGTTCCCAGGGCCGTTGGTATCCAGGGCTGTTTCTTTGTGTCGATTTCCAGTCGATGGTTAGTTAAAACGATTTTTTTTCTACGTTTCGTTTGAATAGTGTCCTTGGCGCATTACATGTATGAGATTTGGTGCCCTTTGGGTGATATTCTCCTCTGCTACTGACGATCCGTCGGTTACGACGACGAGGGTTCGAGTTGACCCCATCAACGGAAAAGCCTGCTCGTAATGTTGATGTGCAATTGGCTGCGCACTTCCGCGGAAACCTTAAAGTAATTTCAGGAAGATCCAGGATGTGATCAGGCTGGACCCTTATAATATAAATACTGCTCATATTTGCCAGCTTAGTGGCTGGAAGCATCGTGAACTAAAGCGCCTTACTGAAGCAGACAACACGCCGATGGGAATCGAACTCATGACCTTACGATTGTGGGCGAATGCCCTAACCACAAAGATACGCGCCTTCACTTGACATTCTCATTTCCCATCTTACTAACAGTTCTTGTTAATATAATTACTACTGAGGGTCATTTTGCCGGCTGCTGCTTAGAAAATGTTGTTGATGTTAGTAATGATGTACCGTGTTGCGACTGCAATATTCAGTCGAGTTGAGACTCGTAGCAAAGTGGTTAGGATGTCGGACTCATGATCGTAAGGTTGTGGTTTCGATTTCTCGATTGGTTTATACGTTATGCTCTTGAGCAAAACACTTCATTTCACCTGGCTTCAGTTCACTTCGCTGGCAAAAATGAGTAACCGTACGATGGACCGGTGTCCCATCCAGGCGCGGAATTTTCCCGCTAGATAAAAACCGGGAAACCAGCCCCAAAGAGTCAGTTCCAATAGGGAAGGTGACTTTTACAAATATTCGGTCGACACATCGTTGCCCTCATTACTACAGAACTCATATCTCTTATTGTGGCTCTCCCCGCCTTCAGAGTAACTGTTCTTAATTATTTTTCCTTCATTCTTATTGTTCTATTTGTTTTCTACAAACCCTTACCACTTCAACCGCCACTTATTCGGTGGTGGTAGTTCTGGTTGTAATGGCGCCTAAATGAGTGAAGATCGTCGTTGTCGTCGTCGTCATTGCAAGACGCGAATGGGAGGTTTCCTGTTGCTTCTACTGTTCTTCCTGACACCATTCTGTCTCGTTGGTCGGCTGCCAAATTTATCGTTCATATTTATGTTTTGAAAATTTCTGTTAAATAAAAATTCCTCTCAAATGTATAGCCCCATTGGAGTGAGAACAATAGAAGCAACGAGCACCTTGGGGTGGAGGTCAATTCGGCAACAACTTGTAAGAAAATCGACAAAACTAAATTCCCAAACGGACAAACTAGCAACACACTTTTAGCAATTTACAGAGCAGAACAAAACAGGAATGATGCAAATGATAAAGGAAATAAATAAATAAATAAATAATCAAAACGAAAAACGCTAAGAATAGTAAGAATAATAATTTCAAATTTTTGCCACAAGGACAACCTGGGAGAGGGGATTAAGTCGATTTCATTGCCCCCCATGTTAAACTGATAATTATTTTATCGACCCCGAAAGGTCGAAAGGCAATGTCGACAGCAGTGGAATTTGTTGTTTGCTTCAGTAAGACGCTTATTATTTAATTTTTAAATAACGATGTTCTCTAACCGGTAAATTAGCTGCAGAAATTTATTAACTGCAGAGTTATTTCCGGTCTCAGCGCTCCAAAATGAAGACATTCGAAAAATACACCAAATATAATTTGCAAAACTTTATACATGTGCGTTGTGTGTCTAGCTCTGGAAATTACGTTTTGTAAACGACAGACTACGCTGATGAGCCTGCAGATAGTTACATGCGTAAATATTAAGAAGCGAAACCATTGGTATGTAGGTAATAGTTTTTTGCATTTCGTATATTTTCATTTGCCTTGCTCATTTTTACAATCTGTCGTTTTACTGAATTTTTTTTCTTCCAAACACATTCTTCGTGGTTAGGCAGTTTGACGTCTATATCTAGCGTTTTAGGAGTCCACGTTGGTGGTCATTCCTCTTAATTCTGTATGTAATATAATTGTTAATCTTCGGATTTCTTAAATATGCTAAACCACTCGTTTTAATCGATTAATATCAATTTCTACCCTCATTATTTAATATATATATATATATATATATAAGCAATATCCGAGTGTATGGAATGGTATCAAATTATCAAATGCATTTCTTTCTGTAAAGCACGATCGTTTTTCTTTCTTCGACTCGTTCGTTTCTACGCCATAATGTCGTGACAAAACTTTTTTTGTTGCTTTATTATGTATTAATGTTCTCCACATACGTAAGTATTGTATTGCGTATCATATATATATAATCACAAAATGTCTCGTGGGGAAAGTAATGTATAGTAATATATAGGCATAATGCATTGCATTAAACTTCAAAGTATTTCAGGTAAATTCCAAGTTTGGTATTTAGCACTGGCGCTAGTTTGTTTACGTTGAAAAGACTCAATACAAACCAAACTGTATCTGTATAATTATTCAAAGAAAAGCAAGGAAATTTTAGGAGGTTTACCTCGGGATAAAGCGTGTTTGCATTCCGTCTTTATTGACATTAGACCTGCAGATCGTTTGAAAGTACTACGGTTTTGTTTTGTATTGAGTCACACACCAACTTGCCTTATTTTTTAAATATTTGTTATTTTATTTTATCTACTTTCAGCTCACGAGCAGTGGCCATGCTGGGGCACCGCCATTTGGTGTTGCTACATAATTTTACTTCACGAATGCTTTTTAGCAATTGCCATTTGGTGCATGAGAGAGTTCGTATATATATATATAAAGTATGTTTAAGCACGAAATTATGAAACTTTCCTTCATCGTAGAATCAGAAAATATATTGAAACTAGCAGTATAACACGGCTTTACCCGGGATTAAGTTAGGATTATTAAGCGAATCAAGTTCTTTATTTCAAACCAAACTAAGTAACATCCACCTCAAATTTGGGTGAAATCCGTTGAAATCTGATATATATGTATATATATATATATATATATGCGCTACACAGACACACACATAGGTACGTAGACTTATTGCATACATGTTTTCTGTAAGCATACATGTCCATGTGTGTGTGTGTGTGTGTGTGATGCATTTTTTTCCGAGACAGAAAAATAAACAAGCCTTAACAAAAACTTACTCCTCGCTAGAAGGGGACTTAACTCCTGTTTGCAAACAATGGTGATTACTCTGACTTGAAAATTGTTAAATATTGGCTGAAAATTCCTTTTACTACTTTTCGCTGGTGTCTCTGGGGAAAATAAGTGGACGAAAATACAGCTAGGATCATGACGAATGTCCTCCTAAAATTGGAGCGATATGCGTGCTAATTTGTAGACGTGCATAAATAACATTCACGTACACACGCACACACACACATCCTACCAGAAAATCAGTGAAGCCACAGCAATTCGAACACCGTCGTGTGGCAGACGACTGTTACTTTTTCACCTAGGTGGTGCCAGAAACACATAATTTCCAATTTTGTTTTATATTATAATATTATATTCTGTGATAATTATTGTGTTTTACAATATTTTTATGTTCAAATCTAAATTTTATTTCATTCTAATCTGTTTATTGTGTTACAACTTCACTTCGCACCTTTACATCGATTATATATAACTTTGTTTGCAGATTATTTTATTGTTGTATACATATATACATCCGCCGATAGCCAATAAATGAATTATTAACATTATCATTACTATTACTATTATCATTATTATTATTATTATTATTATTATTATTATTATTATTATTATTATTATTATTATTATTATTATTGACTGTCTTTGTTTGTAAACATACATGTGTGTACGTATGTTTGTGGGCATGTATGTGCGTATGATATATACATACGTGTGTATATTAACGTGAACATATGTGTTCGAATCGAGATATTAATCTCAATAAACTGACAGAGACTAGACGATTTTACTGTAGGCATAGAACAAGTAAATGAATCATGTTTTATTTTAATAAATATTAAAAAGCTCTTACATACATGTGTCTGCGTTAATATGTACGTGTGGTCTATATATCCAAACACACTTAATTACATTATAGACATATACACACACATGCATACACACATTATATATACATATGTGTGTGTATATATGCATATATGTGTATGTATGCACGTATATATATGTGTGTGTATGCATATATATGTATATATGTATGTATATATACATATATACATACACATGTATATATATATATATATATATATATATTTGTATATATACACCAAGGAGTACACTTACACACACAGAGGTGTGTGTGTGTGTGCACATGTGTGTGTGAAAATCGATTCTCCTGTAAAAGCATTGGACTGAGAGCTTTGTGGAATTGGGGAGTTGGTGCTATGTCTCTCCGTAATGAGCTGAAATTCTATCCACATCGAAACCCGGTTTCATCGTTTTGGGAGCAAGAAATGAAACTCCGAACTACAAGTCACTCTGAATATTCTCTTTCTTCTTAAAGCGACCAGAAGAGAGAATTGATAGAATGCTAGACGAAATGCTTAGCTTGTTCCTCCCATCTTGATGTTCTGAGTTCAAATTCTGCGGAGATCAACGTTACCCTTTATCGTTTCGGGGGTCGATAAAATAAGAACCATTTGAGTGTAGGTGTCTGCAATCGACATCACGCCTCCCCTGAAACTGCAGGCCTTGTGCCAAAATTTGAAATCAATGTTATGTTTCTTCTGTCTTATTTTCTTCTCATGTTTTCTCCTTGCTTTTTTGTTTCTCTCTCTCTCTCTCTCTCTCTCTCTCTCTCTTTCTCTCTCTCTCTTCTTGTCTCCCTGTCTCCCAGACCTTAATTCCCTCTCACTCTCTTTTTACCTCTTTTTCTCTCGAGCCTTCCAAATTTGCTCTAACTTGGAAAAATTGTCGGCGTTAATTCTTCCAAAAGGACCCTCTTAAGATGCATATAAAACATATGACGTCGTGCGTCGACGGCAGCTCTACAACTCTATCAGATCTTATGAGAATAAGGCAATTCCGGCATCACTAGCAGACGATTCTCGTCTTCCAGCTATGTAACTGTATATTCTTTTGTGCAGCACCCGTCCATATTAAAGAATCTCTCAAATTCCTTCTGTGGATGTATTCTGGTTTTGGTGAACTTTTATAGAAAATATTTTTATTGAAGTATACAGTTGCTTGGAGATAGATTTACCGCCGTACCTTGAAGAAATTATCCATGAATTCTGCAGAATCTTTAAGTCACGAGCTCTTTGGCTTTTGACAATCTACCTGTGTAATTAATTTGAGTAAACGTATATTTTACTTCATCTTATTATACATTTATGGGAATAAGTCAGTTCCAGCATCGCTAGCAGACAATTCTCGTCTTCCAGCTATTTAACTATATGGTCTTTTGTGCAGCATACGTCCATATTTAAGAATCTCTTAAAGTGAATACCAAAATATTTGGCTTTCTACCAAAATATTCACAAAAAGTTTGATATAAAATTTACCTTTCACGTGTATGTATATAGTTATGTGTACTACACGTAGCACCGACCCGCTAAAAATAGTAGTCAGAGACAACTACAACCACAAATATTCACCGATATCCATTAATTCGAAATCGTGACGATATGGGTATATCTGGCTTTTCGATTTACGACTCTTTTCGTTATTGGTACGCGAGCTTATAATTTTTTCCCCTTACCCTTGCTTCAGTTAATGTGTATCAGTGGAAATTTGCGCTTGTAATTGTCTTGTGACTGATATTTTGTAGCGCGCTGGTGCTACCTGTAATGTTTTCTACCTGTAATGGCATTAATTATTAATTAATCATTTTTTTTTTACGTCAAGGTATCTTTTGACGCATACTATGACACTTGATATTATTGTAAATAGGAATCTCTTTATACATATATGTGTGTGTGTTTGTGTAAATATGTATGTG
>NC_043019.1:7678130-7693130 GCF_006345805.1 Octopus sinensis | reverse complement strand
CCGAAACGATGCATCGTATAAAAGATGAATTAGGGTAAACGTTTTTAAATTTTCACCTTATTTCCGAATTGCACTACTTGGCGGTTTGAGTTCTGGCTGCTCTTTCTGGTGGACGAATGGCCTGTTTAGGCCATTCCTAAATTGTTATATTTATATATATTTAGTCTTTGACTATTTTCTCTTTTCCACTAGGCCGCTGGTAGCGATAAATTTTTACTGAATTTTTTGCTACCCTAAATTGATTAATTGATAATTTTCTGACTAATTCTGAGATTGAATCGGCAGTTTATATTTGCTGCCGATAAGTTTGGCGCGAATGCGTTGGTCTTGAAAATTTTAAGACAGATATTCCCGAGGCATTGATACAGTCGCCTCGTGTATATTCGTCTCTCCAAGGTTTCTTTTACTGATGAAGTGTGACCTATGGTAGACTAGCTTAATTTAATTTAATTAAGCTGGTCTATCATTAAAAACACCGAAACGATGCATCGTATAAAAGATGAATTAGGGTAAACGTTTTTAAATTTTCACCTTATTTCCGAATTGCACTACTTGGCGGTTTGAGTTCTGGCTGCTCTTTCTGGTGGACGAATGGCCTGTTTAGGCCATTCCTAAATTGTTATATTTATATATATTTAGTCTTTGACTATTTTCTCTTTTCCACTAGGCCGCTGGTAGCGATAAATTTTTACTGAATTTTTTGCTACCCTAAATTGATTAATATATATATATATATATATATAAAGTTGAAATTCATTCAGCGTCATGCTCTCTAAAGTAATGCCCTCTGGTATGTTCTCTTACATTGTATGACATTTGTGTCACTACATTACAAATGTGATGTGCAGGTATATATATATATATATATATATATATACACACATATGAGGAATTTAATCTGAACTTACGTGAAATGCGCAAGTCCAGAGCCAATTTCTCTTTGTTCCCGACCTACGGTAATGAACAGGAAATACAAACGTATGAATATAAATATTTATATAAGTCTCCGAACTCACATTTGTGTGTGAGTCTGTGTTTCACCCTCACACACACGCATACCGCTTGACAAGCGGTTTTCCTGTGCTTACCTATACCTTGTAACCAAGATGTTCGAGAAAAGGGACCAATGGAGCCAATATCTGGCTTTTAATCCGTAATATAATTACTGGATCGATTTGATCGACTAAAATTCTTCACGGCGGTGCTCCAGCAGGGCCCCACTTTAATGACTGAAACCAGTACAAGATAAAAGACATAAGCAGGTGCATGGAATTTACCTTTCAACACAATGTCCATATTATACTGACATCGTCTTCAACTCATTTCAATTTGGTTTTTAATGCGATGAACGTCACTTGAGTGTGAAACGTAAATTAAATGGAATCCTGCGTGGTGACACGAAAATCATTAGCTGCACAAATTAAATTATCAAACGAAATCATTTTCATGTTCGCACTTAGATTGAGATTCCTTGTCTAAAACATCGTGATGCACACAAGCGCACACTTTCGTCAACACTTACATAGATTTCAGAAAATATAACAACATATAATGCTTGTAGGATGTAGACATTTAACATACATTCTATCAGGCTTTCTTTTGACCTCTTTCAACTTTCCAGTTCAACAAATACTTATTCTCCCCTTTTCCACATTCACACAATCCTCCTTCCATTATCGAGTATGCATGTGTGCCTGTGCGTGTGTGTGACTGCATGTGTGCATGTGTGACCATGTGTGTGCGCATATGTAAAGGCGCGTAGCTCAATATTTACAATATTCGGCTTGCAATCGTATCATCGAGGGTTCGTTATTCGGTGGTACTTTCTGTTCTTGAGCAAGATATTTTATTCCACGTTTTTCCAGTGTACTCAGGTAATTAAAAATGAGCTGTGCATATAATCCAATGCGCCTGCCTTGCCACATTCGGTGTCACGAGGAATTTTGCCGAGAACTACATTCACGTTACACGAATGCGTGGGCGTTCACTCGCTTTCAATTTGAATAGCACGAGCAGGCAAATCCATGGATCGAATTAGCTAGAACACTAATAGTCCTTACCCACGGACTGTGTGTGTGTGTGAGAGAGAGAGAGAAAGAGAGAGATAAAGCAAACTTGAGGTAATGAGAGATCCTTTAAAAATTTCAATGCAAACAACAAGACCAAACTTCTACAGGAACACATCAGCCACAACAGCCTTCTTAAACATGTGCGTCACATAGGAGAGAATTACAAGAATGAACCACACCGAAGTAATTCTGGAGAGAATGTGCCATTAAAAACGTTGAAACAGAACTCAGTCGACTTTCGCTTAACCATAATCTGAGATATTACGTAAACGCCAGAAATACAAATCCTTTATTTGAAACCAGACATCCGAACATCTGGACAATCAATGGAATTTTAAAATTTGAACTAAGAAACGAATATCGTTATTTCATTCCATAAAAAGTTACTCAGGACCAAAATGTGTGTTGCACAACTAAGTATTCGACTGAATAATAAGCCATGCAAACTATATTTGGAGATGGGTTTTAACGGTTCAATTGAATTTGTCTGCGAAATTCCTTGCCATTTTCGTTCATTTTATTATAGAGGGAATAATTCGCAGAAGGAACTCCTAGGTCGCTGCAACTTAATGTGAAAAGTAAGAAACTTGATTTTACATTGTTCATAGTTTTGTTTTTATTAGGTTGCTTTTTTTTTATCAGTAGCTCCATCTTTAGAATTTTCTTTTCTTCTGATGCAGTTTTCCATAATTTGTTCTTCACACTTACCGAAGTGTTAGGTATGTTATTTAGCTGCATTCAAAACAAAAATCAAAGTGACTGAGCTGAAAAAGTATGTTTCTCTAATGATGCTTCTGTCGTTCATTACTCTCATAATTCAATTTGGGATGGGTTTCTTCTTCGCGCAACTTCTTTATATTAGACAGAGTACAATACATCGTCAACAGTTCGGAGATCCCCAAATGTGTGAGATCCCGTAATATGAACTAATAATAAACCTGATAAAAAATATATTTCTCTGTTTTGGGAGTTCAATTTATACAATTCAAATATAATTTTTATTATTCCATTCTGTCACAGTTTAAACATTTATTTTATAAAGAATACAAAACGTAAAGATAACGATTGTAGTATTAACTCAGCTTTCTTTACTTTTCATTTGATTCTTCGACTGTACACCAGGTAGCGTAGCAGTGCATATTTTTCTGTTCATTATCTCATAGATATATCCCACGTAGTTATAAATTCTAACTGATGAAAACCATTGGTAATTAATACTAAAGTATCACTCATCATGTAGTTTGTGTTCCAGCAGAATCCACATACACTCTGCAGCTCTAACATGTGAAACATCAATAAGTTATCTAAATAAATTTACGATCGTTTCAGGATGGTGCAGTATATGAACACGCGAAACACGTTACATGGATTGCAAGTTTCATTAGGAGTTCTAAATCCTTTAGCCTGAGAGGTGTAACATGCACACACCTGAGTAAGTAACCTATATCTGGATGGAAAAAATAAAGGCGTATGACGCAATTGGACGTGCACAATGAAGGGATCGTCCTTCAGTATTTGGAAACTGGATCTCACCTGACACAAAGCAGAAAGATAAACGTGGGAATTAATATTTATTTCGAATGTGAAATGAATTTATAGGATCACTTACGAGAGATGTCTAGTAATAAAATGATTCTGATCATATTGAGGGTGACAGCCAGGTTTCATAATCTCATTTGCTGATGCATCCATAACTTGAATTTTCTGCAGTAAAATATTTTGCATTACGGAAATGGCAAAGCATTCGCTTTGTCCATAGGAATGTGGTCCAAATACACCATTCACTGAATAATTCACAACATACTTTTTTCATGATGATCTTCGTTGAATCTTTTCTCTCATCAGCCTAGATTTCTAACCTGTGAGTCACCTGTTCACCGTGACATGCTTTATATAAATTGTTTCTTTTTTACCTTCATTTGTTCACCTTTCATCTCCCTTCTTCATTATATCCTTCCTACATCCGCTCTTTCTTGTAAGGAACAAAAATACCTTGGTCACAATTTCTTTTCCTGTTTCTAATTGTTCTTCGAATATACATGATCAATACTTCCTTAGTGGTTCAATTACCAATATTTTCCTTTGAGGAGGAGCCTATATAATATATATACTAAAAGTAGAAACTCAAACCAATATTTACCCAAGTCTTTGAAAACATTTGTTAAATATATTTCATATAGAACTACCATTAAAAGACATTATAACATGATATAATACGATAGAATTCATAGGCAAGCAAAATCGTATTGTTCTCCATTCTGTGTTGTAGATTATGTCTTCATAAAACTTTATGGCAGTTTGGAATTCATCGTTCAAAAAGAGTTTATATTGGTTTATAAATTACTAAAATGTTATATAAATATGAATGTGTCTCTAGTTTAGAGGTATTCTGTATCACTTGTTGAAAAGAAATCTTACTATTTCCAATAAGTAATTTATTGTAACAATAACGCTGGTAGGCAATATAGCTGGTCTTGAATCAGTAATTTAAACACTATTTATTTCTCCCTTTCGAACATAATCTGAACTAAAACGCTAACCGCATTTATCAGGTAATCCTATCACTGTCTCATTGCAACTACTTAATAAATATCCACATACATGAAAATTCTACCAACGCTCGGCAACCGACAGAAATCCAAGCCATCGAATTGCATGGCGTTGGAAGAGTCAAATACACGGAAGCGACATAGGGAAGAATTTGCCAGCAAAACCCAATGAAACAAGCACAATCTCATTGCATTTGACCACAATCTAAGATATTTAAACCCTAGAAATACAAAACCTTTATTTAAAACCAACAACCCCGGGTAGTATATTTTCTTTCCTCGAAATGTAAGGGGTGTATGTCTGAAATTATCATTCCAGGCATTTACACCCGCACCTTGTACATCACAGGTCCCTGTCCCTCAGGTATCTTAAACCTTTAGCTCACAGTTATGCTGAAGCTGTACAAGTGGAGCAAGAACTGTCGCGGATGGACATTTCCGAAAACTAAAACTGAATACGGTTTCCTTTATACTGGAACATCATCGAGTTTATTACTAGAACCACGAAACTAGTTACCTGCATCATTCAGCTCTTAAACACTTTAGCAGTTTCCTCTGTAATTGATCCTTGTCAAAAAGATTTCTATCTATTTTGCTGTTTCCCTTTAATTTTTATTCACAAAAACGCAGATTCAGCGAGCATTAACCTGAAAGATAAATACATTCGCTTCGAGGTCGTAATATATGTATGTATGTATGCATGTATGTATGCATGTATGTATTAACGTATGTCATGTATCTGACCAAATTCTTACAAATAATTCTCTTTTGGTAACGCACGTTGCAGCATCAATACTCATCCATTGCCTAACTCTTAATTCCTTCCAGAGGTTTCCACTGATATCCCGTTGCCTTCTTTTTTTTTGCTCATTCTCTTAATCGTTAATTTTTCTCATACCTTTCCATCTTGCTTTATTTTCTTCCTTTCGTAGCGTATTTATTAATCCACTTTTCTTCTCTCTTTCATTCGGTTTTCATCTCTTGTCTAATCCGCGCTGCTTTTCCTATATTTTTTCTTCTTTAACATTTTAATCTATTTATTTGTTTTTCTATTTCATACTTCTTTAATATTTTTCATTCATAGTTTATTTATTTTCCATTATTTTACTTTTATTTTTTATTCATTATTCATTCGTAGTTCTTCATTTCTTTCTTACATTCACTACCTTTACACTAAATCCCCTTCTATTATTCATTCAACATTTCTTTCCTGATCTCATTCCATACTTTCTAAATCTGCTCTTTCTCTCATGTCTTGTTTCTTTCGTTTTCCTTCGTTTCTTTCTCTCTTATTTTCCTTTTATTCTTTCCTTCATTCTTTCTCTTTCTCTCTTTCTTTTCATCTCCTTCGTTTGCTTCGTTCTTGTTTTATTTATTCATCAGTTCCTTCCTTCTCTATATTTCTCCAATTCCATTACCATTTAATATCATTCCTTTCATTCTTTCTTTCTCTTCCTTTTACCTTTCCTAATTTTCATTCTTCCCTTTTCTTTCCTTTGTTCTTTCTTTATTTCTCATCATCATTTCTTCACGTACCTCATTCAATTTTTTCCTCTTTATTCTTCTCCAACATTCTCTATTTCTTTATTTCCCTTCCTCCATTCTTTGTTTTAGTCTTTCTTTCATCTCTTTTTCATTTACTCACTAAAGATATTCTTTCATTCTTTCCCCCTATCTCTCCCTATTCCTCAATCTTTTCTTTAATTCTATTTGTCTCCGCTCTGCCATTTTGTTTCTGGTTTTTGCTGTTGTCTCCGTAGTTACGTCAGACGCCTTCTCACCATTGCTTGGTTTTCTTCTAATTACAAATCTCTTTGTCTCTGTTGTTGTTAAAGCAGTTACCATTGTTGACATAATTGTTATCATGGTTGCCATTGCGCATGCTCTTGTTGATGCTGTTGTTGTTACCATTTTCAAAGTCGCATGTTTTTTTATACTCTCTTAAATAGTAATACTTCGGTTTCTGACGCTATTGTCGTTGATGTTCTTGTTATTGTTCCTGGCATATAATAGCTCTTAGCACATTATTCTTTTCCTCGCTGTTGTTGTTGTTCTGGTTCTTATACTTCTTTGCGAAATGTAGATTTAAAACATTTCTAAGATCTCCAACATAAAAGAAACATGGAGAAAGATGTTTTACGGTTTCAAATGGGATAAAAAAAAAGACATTTTGCGGTTTACAATTATAATTTCCAGGTGTCTTTACAAATTGTTTTCTGCCTCCAGTTTTTACACCAATCTTCGTCTCTCTCGTTTTCTCTATTTCCTCTCTCCCTCTCACTCTCTCTCTCTCCCTCTCTCTCTCTCTCTCTCCCTCTCCACCTTTCTGTTTCTTTCTTTCATACATTGCTTTTTATCTCTTTTACAACCAAACTAAACCGTTATCTTCCTTTCTTTATCTCTGATTTTCATAGCTTCAAAATGAAGAACTTGATCCAGCTCCATCTCTCCCGCTTGTTCTTTCACTTACTTTCACTATTTTCTGCTGTTTCCATCTCTCTCTCTCTCTTCTTCTCTTTCTCTCTATCTTGCGCTCTTCCACTTTTCTTTCTTTCTTTCTTGCTCTCTAATTCTCACTAAGTCTTAAATTATACCGAACATAATTATGATCGAGCGGGTGACTACCGCTCGAACATGTTTATTTATTACACAAAATGTGTAATAAATAAACATTTTTTAAATCCCATTCATTTAAAACTATTTCTAAATGATTAAAATATTGATTTTAACAAAAGCGAAATTAGAAACATTTACTGTAAAAAAAAAAGCTCCTATTGTTTCGTTGTCAAATCACTGTGTCAAGTCGAAAGATAAGAGTTTCTTCGCTTTCAGGATTAAGATAATTTTTGGAATATTTTCCCATTATACACCGTGTTGGGTATTTATACCCGAAAACCTCTAATATCTCTAAAATCCCTTGTCCGATTTCCGCGAAACATGTTTTATTCCGTTTGTATTAACATTTCAGGATAAACATAATTCATAGTATTTTCCCATTATGCGCTAGTTTCGCTGGGTAACATTGCAAGCAAGCAAACCAGATTCAAAGCGTCTTTACTGTATTATAGATATATAACGACTACATGGGCTACCAATGGATTTCTTTATAGCAACTCTTCACACTGTGGACTTTGCCCTGGATAAAAAACTCGGAGTTTAATTTAATCCCTTTGTACACTACTTCTATGTGGCCTCTATATCGCACCTATTGATTATGTATGTGTATATACATACATACATATATATATATATACATATATATATATATATATACATAATAATAGATATATAGATATAGATATATACATAATAATCCTTATTATTATTGTTGATATATATGTATATATTATATATATTTACATATATAAATACATATATATATATATATATATATATATATACATACATATATTATATATGATATATATGTACACACACATATATACATATATATATACACGCACACATATGCACATACACTCAGCTACAAACACACACACATACTGAACAAAGCAAATATCTATACTTTCATACATACCTGAATATACCTGTGTATGTACGTATGTGAATGTATGTATATGTGTGTATGTATATCATTTATCAACTTTATACATCCATATACTGATGTCAGACGCTGCCTTAAGCTAAAAGAAATCTGTGCAGGAACATTTGCCAAAATGTTATGTAGATATCCTAATGGAAATTTCGGTGTCTGTTGAAGCAAATAAATATATACGGAAGCAAAATTGGGAAATATATTTTAACGCATTCGCACGCAAATGCACACACATACACATATGTGTGTATATGCGTGTGTGCCAATGTATGTATTCGGCTTTATCTCTCCGTATGATTCTCCGCGTGTGTCTTTTATCCCAAGAATTAACGCAGGGAAAATTATATATCGTTTCGCACTAACATAATTGTTCTTTAGCGACTCATAAGTCCTCTCGGTAGGAAAAAAAAAGGATATGAGTTCTGTGGGTCAATTCAGTATTTTCTATAACGAATAATGGGACTCAGTACACAAAATTTCAGTTCCTTCATTTTCGTATGTGTTTTTGTGTGTGTGTGTGTGTGTGTGTGTGTGTGTGTTGTGTGTGTGTGTGTGTGTGTGTGTGTGTGTGTTTGTGTGTGTGTATGGCGTGGAATTTTTCCTTTGCAATAATGCCTTCCAGAAATACACGTACACACACACACACACATGCACACACATATATATATATATATATATATAGAGAGAGAGAGACGGAGAGAGAGAAAGAGGGAGAGGGAGAGTTGGGGAGAGTGAGAGAGAGTAAATGAGAAAGACAGCGCGAACTGAGATTGTAAGAGGTATAATTATGTATAATTAGTAGTATATTTAGTCTGGGAAGCAAAGACACGATTGTATTCAATCGCGTGAAGGAGTTCTGAGAATGGTTAGTGTTGAAGAAGGTAGCTTGTTGATAATATCGCGTGTAATATGCCTTATGTATCGACACGCCTCATCTGATGGCTCGCATGGAAGGTCACGTTCTGTGTAAAGGTTTATTCCACAACACTCAATAAATCTGTCTTAATTTGAATATTGTATGTATGTATCTATGCTGATGTGTGTGTTTATATTTGTGTGCATTACTGGGAAACTTCAATGGAGTTTACTCGTTATTATTCCTACTTCGATTGATTGAATCTACAAGTTGAGGTAATATAGAATCTGCAGAAATTGGTTATGTTGTTATTGTTGTTCTTGTTGCTAGAAATGATGCTGGTATATTGTCCTAGTTCGTCCCCGCTAAAAGTAGTAGTTAAAAACCTCTCAAATCACAACGTAAAAGTGAAAGAAAGATGCACTGTCCTAGACATAAACACGCGAAATTGGTACGGTTCGAACCTTTGTGTTTATTGTTCAGCTCAATCACCTCAGATGCAGGTCTAAACGACACTGACAACGACAACAACAATGACAACCTTCACAATTTTTCAGATGTACATTTTGATACACCCGTTCAAAGGGATTAAAAACATCGCCAGATATTTCAAATCAAAATATTATTCATACGAAAGTAATTATGTTAAATAATACTTATTAAGATAGTTAATTGAGCAGAAATTTGCACCTTGAAAAGAATCACTTACCCCCCACGCCAGTAATTTAAGGGCTGGTTACTTTATCGCAATTGACAGAATTTCTTCAAATTTGACTACAGCGAGATTTGATTCAGAATTAAAGAGCAGAAAGAAATAAAACATGATAGTTGTACCCCAAATTCTGAAGGTACTGTCATTTCAATGTTGTATGGTTGTTGTAGTCTACCAGCGAGTATTTAAGGACAAATTTAGCGGGATGGTCAATCGCCTGCAGTCATTCGTTGATGCTGCATCGACGAAAGAAGAAAATGGCAATGAAAAAACAGAAAATGTTTTAAAAATGCACTCAACACCGGATCTTACGACACCTCCGAAAGGGCTGGCTCCGCCACGTCGAAAACGGCTGAGGACTAGAGTCCGAAACCGGACGTGTTTCCTCCTGATTTAGCGATTGGATCCTATAAAGGAGCTGTTGAGGTAGCGAACCATGAAAATTGGTTGGAAATCTTCAGTTGAAGATAATTAATCTTGATTTCTTAGAATAGTGCAGGGCAGAATAGATTATATCGGCTCAGGAAATTTAGTGCTAATCTATTTTATCAATCATGTTTGGCGGAATAGTAATGCTTGCCCCAAATCACGAAAGGAAATGTAAGAAAGCTATTTCTAATTCTAGGAGGTCAAATGATTTTGTTGTTACTTTTTTAAAAACCCAGGCGTTCTCCAAAACATATTAACGGTATTCGAACTCTAAATAGTTTTGCTTATTATCATGCTAAAATTACCAGTGTCAAGAATATATAAGCCATGATAATGTTTAAAGTAAGGAGAACTGACTCTTATTCCTTGCACGTCGTATGTCCATGTAGTGTCCCCCTAATGGAGTCAAATGTTTGCCTTCATTTAGTGTTGTTTATCCAAATCATGATTCGTTTCCGCCAATAATTTCCCGTCCTTTATCCCGTCTCAGTCTTCGATTTCGTAAATGATTTTAACGTTTAACAAATATGTGAAATTTTTTATTTGATCTATGGCATCTGGAATTCCGCTTTTTATTTCAAATTTCAAAATCCCAAATCAGCCCCAAAGCTTTCTAAACTTTTCACATTGCCACATTTTCTCCGTCTATACTCACTTTAATGATCATCGTTTTAATAAATACACATTCCTTAACACGTTCACAATGCTTAATTTTCTCAAGAGCTTCCTTTATTGCCCTTGTAAACACCAACACGAGGCCTAACCACCAAAATCTGTGATTGTTTATTTCAATAGTGGCCAGCTTTCATTGAATTTCCACGTAATTATCCAATATTCAGCTATTAACCATTAGGATTAAAAAACAAAACAGAAGGCATCAGAAATTATACAATGAATAATCCGATAGAAGCGCGGCTATATCATGGTTTTTTTTTTTTTTTTTTTTTTCTGCTATTAACAAAAATGTTAGACGTTGTTATTAAATTATTAAGAGAATTATAATCGACAAATCGATCGCATCCTTAACCGATGTATCTCGAGTGTTTAGCTCGGAGCAACAATCTCTGGCGAAATTTACAGCGTTCAATGACATACTGATCTGTTCGAGAAAAGACGTCTGGGTGATGTTGAAGTTGTGGTGTAGAGATACTGCTTCAATATACACATGCATATATACACAGACTCATAAATAAATAAATATATATATATATATATATATATATATATATGTATTATATGTGTGTGTGTATGTATATATGTATACATACATATCTATATATGTTTATACAGTTACATACGTATACATACGAGTGTGTGTGTGTATGTGTGTTTATATGTATTCATAAATAACAACTAATTCCATCAAATTTTGTCATATAATTTGGAATGTATTAAGTGAAGAATATCCAGAATATCCGATAGAAGTTTCTACCGTATATTATGCAGTTCTGAATTGTACGCTAAAATTGTATGCAAATACATACATGTATATATATATATATATATTATATATATATATATATATATATATATATATATATATATATATATATATATATATATATATATATATAATATATATATATATATACACATATATAGCAAAAGAAAGACCGAAGATGGTATATATTATTAATCACGACAATTGTTTCGACACACCTAGCATCGATTTCTCTTGGGTGGGACACTCAACAACTGGTTCAGAAGCATCCGCTGGTGCAGATGTATCTCGTCGGGTGCTAAAGAAATAAATAAATACAACTCGTTAAAATGACTGTTCTGCAATGTAACTTTCCGTTTTGTAGAGGGAAAAGCAGACAGACGGAGGAAATATGTTCATTTATATAGAAGATCAAAAATAAAATCACAAATGACAAAAAGAGAAACGAACACGCAAACCATCGAGAAAAGTATATATATATATATATATACATATATAAGAAGACGCATGGTCAGTGGTTACAGTGTCGTGCTCTCATTCATGAGGTAGTCAGTTCGATTCCCTCTGTTGTGCTCTTGGGCAAGTTACATTACTTCATGTTGCTACAGTTCACTCAGCCGTAGAAATGAGTTGCGACATAACCAGTGCCATGCTGTATCGGACTCTTTGCCTTTCCCTTGGATAAAATCGTGGTGAAGGTGTTGAGAGGGGAACCTATTATGCATGAGAAACTGCTGGCTCCCATAAACAACCTTGCAACGACTTGTGCCTCGGAGGGTTCCTTTCTAAGCGCATCTCTTTGGTATTTATGACAAAGTGGGTTTTACACTTCACCATATATATAAATAGCAAGAGATCTACAAGAGTTTGTTTCTTGGTAAGTAGCCATAAGCCGTCTCACTGAATTCGGTTGCTGGCTGCTATATAAGCATTGAGTTGTAGGCTGCATTGCGGTTTTGGTTGATTGGGAAAAGTTAGCTTAACGTTTTGCTAATTCATTTTTTATGGGCAACTACATAATAAATTAACTTAGAAATGAACAACGTTTGAATTCTAATCAAGTCGATATTTGAAAGAACAATTTATGGCAAGATAAATTTGTCAAACACTTAGCCAAACAGACTGATCGATATGACCAACATATACAAAAGACCAATCATTGGGAGAAGAAAAAGAAAACCATAACGGAATATTGGTTTTGTAGGTTTTATATGTTAGGTTAATCAGGAAATAAGTCGATAACTTGAGACAGAAACTAAAGATTATAGAATAGTTCAGGTATTTGTGAACGTAAATCCTAGGTTATTACACTCTACCTCTGTTAATTGTCAAAAACGCTCACACACTAATACACACTACAAGTAACACAAAGTCTCACTCATTAATACACACAAACACACACTCAGATATGCATTGATAAGAAGTTAAACATTTACGGGCGCAGACACCGTTGTGGTGTAAGAAGTCTGCTTCAACTACATGGTTCAATTTTCAGTCCCAGAGTGTCTCACATAGAGCATGTCATTTCTATAATGGCCACCGGGACTATCGTAGCCTTGTGAGCCGCTTTCCAGACGAAAACTGAATGCTCTTCATATACATCTTTATATCTATCTCTGTATCTATCTCTTTATCTGTCTGTCTATATATCTTTGTTTGTGTGTGTGTGTGTGTGTGTGTATGTATATATATGTCTGTGCGTGTGTGTGTGTACATATGTGTAAAACACAGGATGTGTGTCTATCTGTGGGTTTGTCATGATAAAACTCCAGATTCATCCAACCGATTTTACTGAAATTTCCCACGTGCATTACGTAGGCTCCATGCAGTTTCATGGACAAAAGAAAAGCCTCAACTTCTTGCCTAATGCGGGTCCAGGAGTAGGTAAACCGTATTTGTTGAGCATTTTTGCAGCGTTAAGGCCCATAACTTGAAGAATATCCCGTCACTTTCTTCTAAATTTGAAACCTACATTAATGTGTTGATTAAAACAATTTCCGACGCCGACTATGGGCTCCCCCAAAATGCAAATTAATCAGATTTGTGTATAATGTACTGTGTTTTATCTTTGTTTTAGGCTATTTTCCGACGATAAAATATTGACACCACATATGCATTATAAGTAGCGTATAATATTTCATGAAAATATTTTCGTTCAATTTAGCAGAGGAAATGAAAACCTTAAAATTTTTGTGGGCGCCCTATTGATGCTTCAGGTTACTATTTCGCGCACCACCGGGCCATGTCCGTGCTTGTGCAGCTGGGTAAAGACACAACGAGGCAATTCATCAACGTGAAATATCAACAAGAGATTCAGATGACAAGGCTGGCCCTTTGAAATACAGGAAGAAAGATTGAAAGTTGTGTTGAAAGTATACAGTAGGGTTCTCTAGAACCTCTGGAAGCTTTAGGTGTTTTTGCTAAATAAATACTAACAGCACCCGGTCTGGGAATCGAAACCGCGATTCTATGTCTATGAGTCTATTGCCCCAACCACTGGTCCATTGCACCTCCACAAATTCTACATCGATAGTTAAGTCTTACATTCTTTAATGGAGTAAACAATACATTTTCAAAATGTTGCCTTCGTTGTGAACTTTGGTAATACAAGGTGGTTGTTAGAAATCTTCTAGAAATACATTATACAGTCATTAAACAAGTTGTTCTGTTTATCTTGGCTTTTCTGATTTGATTTCACTTATTAAGAAGTGCGGAAAATAATTATCATAATTCGATAAATATTATTGCAACCCACAAGATGTTTTTTTTTTAATGTGAAAATAACAGTAGCAACACCAATAATCATAGCAATTATGTATATGTTTGCGTGCTTCTGAGTGCGTGTATGTGAGTTTGCCTATATATATATATATATATATATATATATATATATATATATATATATACATATACACACATGAACATATAAGTACATACAGTCACACATATATGCAGAGATTGATAGATAGATTCAGAGAGAGAAGCAGTTCCATATATATGTATATATATATATATATATCTGTAAAGATGTACCCATGTATTTATGGACAAGTTTATGTACATATTGTATTTATACGTTTGTATTTGTCTGAGTCAATATATACACAGGTATACATATACACACACACACAACACACACACACCACACACATATATATATATATATATATATATATATATATGTATATATGTAATTATGTATGTATATATGTAATTATGTATGTATATATGTAATTATGTATGTATATATGTAATTATGTATGTATATATGTATTTATATATATATATATATATATATATATATATATATATATATATATATATGTATATATATATATATAGATAGACAGATAGATAAATAGATAGATAGATATATACATACTACATA
>NC_043019.1:7653130-7668130 GCF_006345805.1 Octopus sinensis | reverse complement strand
GGAAGTCTCAATCGCCTATGTTTGTCGCACCAGGTTTCTTCTTGTTTTATTTTTAACCTTGCTTGATCGGAATTTTATTATTCCGTTATTTCGTGTATCAGGGACCACATTCTACAATGCGGACATTTAAAACGGTTGACTCTGATTCAAGGAATATTTATCTACTATTTCTAGCATTTTTACCGTCCATGTTGAGTTCAGACTAGGCAATCCTCGCCTGTGGCACAATTTTGGCAAGCACTCAAATCTGCAGACATCTCCTGACTGGTCTCCAAAATCCAAAATGTCATTACAGTACAAAAAACTTCCAGTCCATACAGACCAAACCACTAATTTCATTATAAGTTGAATTCAACACACGTAAGAGCCACATATATTTCTCTCAGCTGTAAAGCTTGTCTTCAGGCATTAATCATTAATCAGAACACATACGAACTGATGACGTATCGGTCATAATATTATTACAGCCAATTAACATTTATTATTTATCCGTTCATTTGTCGAAGTCTATTAAAGATTTCATTTCCCTATAGTAAAGTGCATAACGGTAACAGTTTGTGAAAATGGCTTATATTATCGATGGAAAGCGGACAGAAAATTAGTTTTCGTGTAGGAATTGTAAAGTGTTAAAACACGAGATCCGATACTAGTTTATGGTATCGATAGAAACTCTTCAACACCACTTTGCGATCAAGTATAAAGACCAAGAAAAACTGAAAGACATTCTGTTTTTAGAAAATCTAACAAGTTTCAAAGAATTGATATAGTCGTCGTAGTCGATTAATTAGAAAATTCATGAAAATACTTCTGTAACGTAAAGCAAGTTAAGGTTGATGTGGCATATTCGCAATACAAGGGATGCAAAACATTCAGTATGTTAAAGAATAATTCGGAAACAAAAAATTCTAAGTCAGACATTCATGCAGGGTTATGTGATTTCAAATCCGATATCCGAGAGTTAAACCTTTTTGGTCCTATTCCTGAACATGGAACACTGCTAGTTTCTTTGACTACTCACTTCCGATCGCTTAAAACTGAAGCCAATATTTTAACCAAGCGGTAGACTAAATTTTTTGTAGAGATCGGTTATCTTTCGGACAGTTTAATTAAACATTGTCAGAGGATTTGCAAATCTCCTCCGCCAACCCGACATCAACATATTAATCTCAACAGCTTTGTTCTTCGGTGAATGAGGATTTTGAACTTCTATGAGTATGATCCGGTTCATTTCCAACGCTATCAAACTCGCTTATGCATTATTTATGATTGTTAGGCTTACTAATCGCAGGGTTTAGCATTCATACACCATCAATCGATACCGAATTTATACGTTCGATTGTACTTCTCACGAGTTGACTTCCCAAAAGACCCTCGGTCTGATAACATGGTCAACACGTTAGAATCTGTGAAAAAAAAACAAACAGAACCAGAACTAACATACGGGCTTGATCGTATTGGGAATATCATTTACCAAGGAACAGAGAAATCAAGGATTTCTCACACGACGAACATCACTTTTTCATTGATCATTCGTCAAAAAAAAAAAAATCAACGGATGTTTATTTCGAGTCGTTAATAGGAAACGGAATATAGCAAGAAAGTATCGCGATAGTAGAGATATTGAATGATTTAAGAGTGAAGAAGGAAAAATATGGTTAGGGTTTTTAGAGGAAGGATGTCAGTTCAGAATTGAGAATAACTTGAAGGATATCGAAAATAAATGGTTTGATTTTGTCTTACTTTCACTTCCTTCACCAGGTTGAGACTAACTTGGTACATTACACTTGTTTATGAATTTAGTAAGTCTGTAAGCTAAGCGGGTGAGAGAATGAGAGAGAGAGGGGGGT
The DNA here is from genome assembly GCF_006345805.1 of Octopus sinensis. Taxonomy (NCBI): domain Eukaryota; kingdom Metazoa; phylum Mollusca; class Cephalopoda; order Octopoda; family Octopodidae; genus Octopus; species Octopus sinensis. Next base: position 7,666,283 of record NC_043019.1, on the reverse strand, counting down.
GTACCATTGAAAGGAAAGCGCAAAGAGATTATCATTTTCCATATAATTCAAAACATAACAACGTAAATAATTTTACTTTATGATTGAAAGTTGAAGGGAATGGTGCGTAAATATACGTCTTGATATTTCGAAAATGGATAAGAATAAACTTGAAGACAAAACAGAAAGAAGTATACAGTGGATAAAGACCCCGCTTCGGTCATGAATAACCATGGGATTGCACCTAGAAAGTTCCCTTCCGAGGGACAAGTCTAGCAGTTGCCCATGCACACCAGCCTCAGCTCTCCTCGCCAGGGATTTATCCAAGAGAAAAGCAAAAACCGATACAGCTTGGCACCAGTGATGTGGTAACTTATTTGTACAGCTGAGTGAACTGGAGCAATGTGAAATAAACTGACTTGCTCAACAACACAATATACAGCTCGAGCCAAGAATCGAACACACTACCTCAGGATTGTATGCCCGATGGTTTAACCACCACCTAAGACAGAAAAATAAAACATTGTACATAGATTTTTGAATAATCACTCTTACGCATATAAGTGTTTCCTGGTTTCGTTTACACTGCCAGAATCGTTACAACGTCAGGTAAAATTCTTACGGTATTTCGCCTGCCGCTACGTTCTGAGTTCAAATTCCGCTGAGGTCGAATTTGCCTTTCATCTTTACGTGGTCGAAAAATTAAGTACCAATGAAACACTGGAGTCGATGTAATTGACTAGCCCCCCACACATACACACACAAAAATTTCAGGTTTTATGCCTTTAATAGAAAGGATTATTTGAGAATATTAATTTACTGAGACGGAAAGAGTTTCACCACTTTCAAGAATTCAAGTAATTGTTAAAGATGATACTGAAACAAGATTCCTCGGAATTTGTGGTTTACTCTTTAGGTCCAGATAACATGAGATTTTGCAGTACCGTAAATAAACCAGAGTTATTGATAATTTACATGATTTGACGGCAAACTTACCAAGTACGGGAAGATTCAGTAATTTTAAATTCCATTCATTTAACTGTCTGTAGTTTGGAGCATTTCCTCGAGGGAAATCGGTAATGAAAGGTAATATAAGTATCTGATATAACATTATCATGTGCTGTCCCACCTGTGCTAGTATCGCAAAAAGATTGCTACCTGTAATCAAGAAAGCATTTGAGAACCATTCACAGGATTCTAAAGGTGTCGTTGTGGGGCATTGCCTTATCACATTGATTTTTTTTTTGTTTTTGTAACATAGAAAATTAAGAATGGAATAAAAGTGGCTAAATAAATTACTATCTTCACGGTAAAATAAGTGAAAGACGACAAACTTAAACGCATTGGAAGGGACCTCGAAGTTAACTTATACTCAAGTGCGTCTATGATTTACAAGAACGTAATATATCCTTAGCTGTTAAGAACAATACCGTTAGCGAATTAAGGGCCAAAACGGTTATTAGATGTGGCATTTATTGGTTATTATAACAAATAACTTAAACGAGCCAATGATTGATCGGAAGTTCAATTATTCCATGATAAATGAAAATGTGATTGTAAAACAAGCTGAGGGGTTCTGCGTCGAGTGAGACATTGGCATCGGTTTTAATCAATTATAAGCTATATCAGATGAAATGTTAAAAGTATTTTTTAATTTTTTTATTTGTATTTGTAACATAACGTGTGTGTGAGCGTATGTGAGTGTGTGTGACTGTGTGAGTAAGCCGTTCAGGCGATATACTTTACAATAAAATTTACAACGAAGAGGAATTGACAAATAAATTTGACAGGGCATGTTGAAATCCGGGTGGTAAATCCAAGACACAGTACATCGGTCTTGCCTTCTATAAATAACAAACATACATACATGCATACACACACACACACATATATATATGTGTGTGTATATATATATATATGGTATATATATATATATATATATATATATATATATATATTATATATATAGATATGTATATATATATATATATGTTATATATATATATGTATATATATATATATATATGTATATATATATATATATATATGTATATTATATATATGTATATGATATATATATATATATCTGTATATATATATATATATGTATATATATAATATATGTATATATATATATATATGTATAATATATATATATGTATATATATATATAGATATATATATATATGTATATATATATGTATGTATATATATATAATGTATATATAATATATTATATGTATATATATATATATATGTATATATATATGTATATCTATATGTATATATATATATGATATATATGTATATATATATATGTATATATATATATTATATATATATTATATATATATGTATATAATATATATATATATATATATGTATATATATATATATGTATATATATATGTATATATATATATATATGTATATATATATATATGTATATATATATATATGTATATTATATATATATATATATATATATATATGTATATATATATATATATATAGTATATATATATATATATATATGTATATATATATATATATGTTATAATATATATATATATATATGTATATATTATATATATGTATATATATATATCTATATATATAGTATATATATATATATATATATATATGTATTATATATATATATAGTATATATATATATGTATATATATATGTATATATATATATGTATATATATATATATGTATATATATATATATGTATATATATATATGTATTATATATATATTATATATATATGTATATATATATATATGTATATGTATATATTATATATATGTATATTATATATATCTATATATATGATATATATATATATAATGTATATATATATATATATGTATATATATATATAGTATGTATATATAATATATATATGTATATATATATATATATTATGTATATATATATATATATATGTTATATATATATATATATATATATGTATATCTATATATGTATATATACGTGTATGTGAGTATTATATGTTTACATATATAGAGAGAGAGAAAGATAGAGAGATAGGGGGAGGGTAGAGAGACGTACATTGTAAAAGAGAAAGAGAGGTGGCCAAACAAGTGTTTCTACGGAATATATCATATTGAGAAGAAGAGAGACTAAGAGACCCGTTACAGGAGAGATTAGTTCCAATATTGTAAAAATTGCTGAGACATGAGAACTAAAGTTGAAAGAAGCGCCTATTAATCACTCCGTAATTCCTTTGCCAATGTGAGCCGCTGTCTTCTTCTTTACTCTCCTTCTTCTTCCTCGTCTTTCGCTTATTCTTATCCTTCTTTATCATCATCATGGTCGTTAGGATCATCGTCACGTTCATTCATCATCATCGCTTTTATTATTATCTTTTTCTTATAGTAATACTACTACTGCTGCTCCTACTACCACTACTCCTGTTTCCTCCACCATCATCACCACTACTGCTGCTCTCCTTCTTCCTCTTTATATACCCAATCTAATTCCGTTCCTTCTCCACAGTCTTCATTCCCTTCACCTCATTCAAACTTATTTCCTTCTTCATCCCTTTACACAGATAAACTTTTTCTTAACATTATCCCTTCTCTTCTTCTATAACAAAACCATTTTTTGCTCACTTTTCTCTTTTTTTTTCTTTTCTTCTTTTCTATCCAACCTTTTTCATCTTTCTCTATTTATTCTCGTTCTTCTTATTCTTCTATGTAGCTCTTTTCTCTTCACTCGATTTGAGTTCTGATTATTCCCTTTTTTTATTTTTATTCACATAACCTTGTCTCTTTCTTTCATCTTTCCATTGTTTACCTCTTCTCCACCTTTCTTTCTTTCCATTCACTTATAGTCTCCTCTAAATTTACTTTCGCCATCTAGTTCTTCCGTTCCCCTATTTGTCCATATTCTCTTTAGAATGATACCAGATATATCGCTGGGGGCGCAAAACCCCATACAACTAGAAAGTGAAAAAACGCATACGGCAGAGGTTATTAGAGGATAGATCGAAGAACGTAAACACGGATAATATGCCGCTAAAAATTTTGTCCGGCGTCCTAACAATTCCGCCAATCCACCTCCTTAAGTTGTCCTGATATATAACACAAAACATGTTAAGAGGAGATAATTCTTGCCAAAGTTTCCACTCTTTTAAAAATGCAGCCTCATTAAACATACATTGTCAAAATACAGTTAAGTCTACCTTGTCATTCACAATTTTATTTCTCGTTTTATGTATAATACGCACTTGTTTAAATGTTTAAAACATATCTAATTTGATAACCATACAATCGAAACCATACCTAACTTGACTATATTACAATCTAGACTTATTTTACGAGTCTAAACTTTATACGATGCACCTGGAATCTGAAACGGTCGATAAACAAGATCTCTTAGTTTCAATATATTCTAAATTTTTAGCGAGTTTCTTTTTTCTCCAAGATACACCGACATTGTTAAGATTAATTCATAATTAGTCAATAGCGTTCTTAATAAAAATGAAGTTTTGCCATAGGAGCTATACTCGTATTTAAATTTCACATATACTGACCCGGGGTAATATTAGATTTTAAACCTCCTTCAACAAAACACTCCAAAATTTATTAACCTCATATAAATGGTTCGTTTCGATTTCGTTGTCCGTACCTTCATATTATATCGAACGCCTGTAGCGAGATCAGTAGCAAATCTCCCATCAAGACAACTTATATCCATTTTGTTTCTATCAGAATATTGTGAAGATATATTTCCCAAATGATATCTTTTTTCCATACACAAATTTACCATAGGACTAATTAATTCTAAATTAGTTATAGAGCAATCTCGGTGATAATTATTTGGTTTAGTTAATTAAAATATGTACAGTGAAGTAGATGCGTGTCGATTTTTAGCACACACATATGCAAACACATCGCCCACATCCATATAAGCACTCATATATGTATACATAGGTATATATATACATATGTGTGTGTGTGTGGTGTGTGTGTGTGTGTGTGTGTTTATGTGTGTTGATCTTCTGCTAATGTAAGCTTTTCGAAAGCACTGTTTACAATATTGTTGCATTTCGTGATCTTCATTATTTCTTCTTTTGCCAAATAAACACACGCAATATATATTTGTCATTCACTCGTTTATTCTTCTTCTTGTTCTACCTCATGTTCATTTTCCGGAAATCCTTCGTCACACAGCTGTGACCTCTTCACCGTCACTTTTCGTCTTCGTGTGTGTTCTTGCTTATGTTTATGAATAATATGCATACCTATATGTAGATGTATACAATGTGTATGTGTGTATGTATATATATATATGTGTGTGTGTGTGTGTTTATCTAGATATATATATATGTGTGTGTGCATAGATACACATATGCATACATACTTGCATACACGCGTACCTAATTGTGACAATTTTGGGCAGGCAGGTCCAAAGCCTTGTTGACTTCGTTTTTTAATTTAATAAGTCTATTCAGCCATTCAAGCCTGATTCTGCAGATCTAGATAATTAAAGGCATTTCAGCCGTGACAATTCCGTAATTGTACAAGGTGCAGTGAACTGGAACCTTATCTTTAAGACGCCAGGGCGTGGCTTGATGAGAGAAGTTGAATCAGAACCCTATAAGAAATTTAAAGAGACTTCTCATTGGCTCGTCTATTTATTTAATAATTGATAGTAATATATTAACTGGCATTTTATAACAAGAAAGTGTCATAGCGATTGGTACTTGTGTGACGTCATTAACATTTACTTTGAACTGTGACCATTCAGCCCTTATTATCTTTTATCGATGAGGAAATGCTTGCTGTTTGGGTATTATGTTCTGTATGCTTCTTGTATCGTTTCGGTGTTGAATGGTCTCACTTCAGCTGTAGAGTTTTAAAACTCTATGATCGATAAATTTCAAGCTACTATCAAATTGTTTTCATTGCAATTTAATGCATCCTTGATTACATCATTCCTCCAATTGTAAAATATATGTCTCTTTAAAGACTCATGAAGAATTTTTAATACATTCTTGCATGTTCCAAGAATAATGTGTCTGCAACCTCAGACGACTCGCTTGTTTTCTAATATTTTTTATAGCAATTAGGCTTCAATAATGAATAACAAGTTTTCGAGTTTAAAATAATTTTTCTGTTTACTAATGTATAGTTTTATTTTGAGGTTCGTTTCGATAACATGGTATTTGGTCCAGTATCCTGATCAGAACGAAAAGACGGCTAATAATCCTTGTTATTCCAAAATACTAGCTATGATCACATCTCATAATCGTAGCTGATTTTCTTACTGATTGTGGAGTTACTGGTTGTGATGACGAAGTTTAAGCTGAAGTCAATATTAATGTATCCATTTTACCATAGGCTCTATTTATGCAAAAGTGTAGTTAGGAATGCAATCAGGAATGTATCATACTAACTTTCAAGACGAGACATAAATATGTACGTAGTATGATATGAAAATTAAGTTTTTCTGAACACAAATTGTTGCAAAGTGCAAGAGATAGAGCGAACAGTTAATTTTTTTTTAATTATAGAAACTATTTCCATTTTCGGTTCACGATAAATTGCTTCTATAAATGAAATTCTATCTTAGATTATTTAGAATTCGAAACAAAACGAAATATTGTAATACAAATAATAACTGGATGAGGTGGGAAACCAGGGAGGAGACACGAAACAGACACGAAAAGCTGAGAAAGAAGCGGGGGAAAAAAAGGATACAAAACACTCATTGTTCCTTATATTCATTTTTTTTTGTTTCATGTGTGTATGTGAAATTGTGCGTGATCGTGTTTGTGGGTATGTGTGGTTGTGTGTGTATGTTACACCTCACAAGATTTCCTTCTGTTAGAGGCACGATTAACTATGTAGAAACATGTCAACAAGTGCAAATGTATTCCTATATACAGGTATGTACGTGTATATATATATATATATATTATATATATATATGTATGTATGCATAGATATACATATGCATGTATATATATATGTATATATATATATATATATATATACTTATATATATGTGTGTATATATATATATATATATATATATATATATGTATGTATATATATGTATGTATGCATATATATATATGTATATATATATGTATGTATGCATATATATGTATATATATATATGTATGTATGCATATATATATGTATATATATATGTATGTATGCATATATATAAATATGTGTGTATATATATATGTATGCATATATATATATATGTTTGTATATATATGTATATGTTTATATATATATATATATATATATATACATATACATACACATCTATATGTACACACACATATACATATACATATAATATAATTACTCGCATACACAAATATGTGTGAGCCTATGTGTAAGAATAGGTATGTAAGTATATAGATACAGGGATAAAAATTTGTGAACAGTTACGTGTGTATATATGTATGTCTTATATATATATACATGTATATACATGTATATATATATATATATATATATATATATATATATATACACATGTATATATGCACACAAGCACATGTATATATACACACACACAAATACATGTATATATATATGTTCCTATCTATCTATGCATGTATCTATATATGTAACAACATCACCGAACGTCATCGCAAGATATCATATCGCTGACATCTTAGTCTGCTCGCTGCAGGAAAGATAATTTCTCTATCATTCTCCGAAATCCTAATTATTTTCAACACAATATTCGATTGCCTTCTTCTCTCTTCTCTCCTCTGCTGCGTTTATTTATTTATTATTATTTCTTTTGTTATCTACATTTTGGTAATTCCATAGATATTCACACACACACTTGTCATCAGCTTCCGTTACAAATGTTCTTCATTTTATTTGTGATGTTATATTTTTTAGTTATGGAGAATGTGTTTTGTTTTGTGTGTATGTGTGTGTGTGTGGGGGGGGGGTGAGAGTGTAATTCATTTCCGATTCTATATTTCTAATGTTGACGACATTTTTATTTACTTCTGTTGAACATCATTATCACCGTTTATTGTAATCATCATCACTATCATCATAGTAGTAATCCCGCCACCAACATCCCCATCACCATTACAAACACCTCCATCATCATCACCATCGTCAGCGCCTGCAGTATCACCATCGCCGCCGCCACCTTCGTCACTATCACCCCCACCACCACCAGCGGCAATTCACCATAATTGCTGTAAAGTTACCGCGAATGGCGAGTGATATAGAAGCGCGTAGTACTGTATACCCACGCACACAGACAGACAGACATATGCATAAATATATATATATATAGACAGAGGGAGAGAGAGAAAGAGAGATAAAGAGTGAGAGAGAGACAGACACATAGATAGATAGGTAGGTAGGTAAGTATGTAGGTAGGTAGGTAGTTAAGTAGGTAGATAGATAGATAAGTAGATAGATAGATAGATAGATAGATAGATAGATAGATAGATAGATAGATAGATAGATAGATAGATAGATAGACAGATATACATGTATAAAATATGACATGAACGAAACCAATCTGTTAGTAAATCAAAAACGAAGTAAAGAAATGAAAATTGCCGAACAAATTCAAATGCCAGGCAATATGGCGCCAAGAAACAAATTAATTTAGGGCTCAGTATGATACCCCCATTTTGAAAATTGTAACATATTGATACTACTCAACTCTAAAGTGCTCCTGCATCTCCCTGTAATACCCAACACCACCAGCATCATCATTATACTATTACTACTACTACTACTACTACTACTATACTACTACTACTACTACGATATTTTACAAAGTCAGATGCTCTGCTGAACCAAACGCTCCTAAATATACTTATATATACTCATGTGTACAAGTATATTCAATATCTGTGTATTCATACACAAATATATTCATAGATTGATAGAGAGAGAGAGTGAGAGAGAGAGAAAGTGTGAGAGAGAGAGACAGAGAGATACAGAGGGTGATGCAAAGAGAGGAGAAGAAAGAAGACGTAGAGAAATGGAGATAGATTTGGATGGATGGATGGATAACCACATTCATACTGATGTAACTACCACAGACATTGCATCTGCATATTCCGAGAGTAATCTCTCTCGTTGATATGTCTGTTACTATTCTCAGCAATGCCTCATATGATAAATTGAATTTTAAAATATAATTTACACTGCATCTCTTTTAGTTGCCAAACATAAAGCCACAAAGCTGCAGTGTTCATAATCCTCGCCTATTTAAAGAATAATAAAGGATTCCAAATACGAAATCTCTTACTCAGTTATACTTGTTTCCTTGTGTGGAATGGAAATGCCTTTCTTGATCAGCAGTTCTCAACCCGAGGGCCATGTGCCCTTGCGGGATCCATATAATGGTTTGTTGTTAAAGTTTACGAGCAATAAACTAATTAAAGAGAATTATAATCAATTCATCTTGGGTAAATATTTCAATAAACAAACATTTTTTAATTCCATCCCACTTGTATAGATATGTATTGGGGGTAAAGTACAGACCACTTTGGTCATAAATGATCGTGATATTGTACCAGAATGTTCCCCCGCTCCAAGGCACAAGTCCGGGTAAATTTATTTTTACAGGATCAACAGTCACCCATGCATACCGGCTTCCCACCTACATGTCACCTATGTTATCCAACTCATTTCTACAGCTGAACACACAGCCCGGCCCGGGTATGGAACTCACTACCTGATGATTGTGAGCTTGTTGCACTCTAACCACTGAGTTATGCGCCTTCATAAATATATAATACGTACACTAAAGATTGACAGATAGATCTATAGACCGACAGACAGACAAAAAGTCGGATAAATAGATAGATAGATAGATAGATAGATAGATAGATAGATAGATAGATAGATAGATAGATAGATAGATAGATAGATAGATAGATAGATAGGTAGAAATATAGATAGGTGGAGAGATAGATAAATATTAAGTCACACATACATATACATATGCCACCACACGGTTGTTGATATGGAGAATACTGTGGTGTGGTGGTATTTATAAGTATGATAAAGATAATATACGATTGTCTGTGTTGTATGGACTTTTGATTATAGAGACATTGTGACGTCGTACTACACACACACTCTTGAATGATTCCTGCCTGTAATTAAACAAAACTGTTCTGTTATTGTTGTTTACCGTCGAAATATCACAGACTATATGATGGTACGTCTATCTGTCTGTCAATATATCCATTTGTCTGTCTGTCGGTCTATATAAAATTCTCCATATGTATATACGTATGCATATATGTATGTAGATAGATAGATGTATATATGTATGTAGATAGATAGATAGATCAATCGATAGATAGATAGATAGATAGATAGATAGATAAGTTAGATAAGATAGATAGATAAGATAGATAAGATAGATAGATATATAGATAAATAGATAGATAGATATATAGATAAATAGATAGATAGATAGATAGATAGATAGATAGATACGTTAGATAAGATAGATGAGATAGATAAGATAGATAGATAAGTTAGATAAGATAGATTAGATAGATAGATAGATAAGTTAGATAAGATAGATAGATAAGTTAGATAAGATAGATAGATAAGTTAGATAAGATAGATAGATAGATATATTGATCTGAACGCTGATTCGAAACAAATATTGCTGTAAGTTGCAACAAGTGTAATTTTTCCAATGGAAGCACGCAATCTGGTCGTGTTAGAGTTCGTTATATCTAATTAATTATTGGATTAATTAACAATACACAAATGAATTATGTATCTTGTGTGTCTCTATGGTGATTGGTATAATGACACGTGCAAAACACAACCCTATACGCACGCTGACATACATATATATACACACTCTCACATAGACTCATTTATACACATACACACATAAATATGTGTATATAAATATATATATAGATGCCTCCATTCATACATATATACACACATATATATATTTACATATTTATATATATGTGTATGTATATATATATATATATATATATATATATAGCTAGATACATAGGTGTATATATATATATAAATGGAGAGAGAATGAGAGATATTTTAATTATTATTGTCGATTATTATTTCAACATAATTTTGAATGTAATTATATAAAATTCACTAATGGACAGATTCTATACCAAATGCAATAAATGTTGTTATTTGCTGATACGAAAAGAATAGCAGTCTCAGTCTTTCAAAATATGATTTTGATTCTCTTTTGGTGACTCTAACCAGAGTACCGACAGTTTTTTTAACAATGTAAGTATTTGTTTATTTATCACTGTTTTCTTTTCTTTCTTCAGGGTTTCATATTCCATCGGTTTTACCCCGTTTTTTCCACAATTTTCTTGCTACAAACAGAATCGATGTCTATAAGCATAGTTTGACCTTTCTTCCGTTCCTGCCGGTACAGACAGGGTTTTCGATGTTTGATTCTACGATTATATTAGATCATAAAATCCCTCAAGTTACCACTCACATTATTTTCTCGCTTTTTCGAATCCAGAATTGTTACATATTGCTCATTCGTCAATTCTGGCGACATTGGCATGCCACCTTATCCATTCTCTTTGGGCCACTTACCAGCATTCACTTCAAACTCTGTATGTTTCAGCATCTACTGGTTACTCAGTTTTGTGCATGATATAATTACAGCTTAATATTTGTTCCTGTGATGCACATAGCGTGGCCTCTGCTTGAGGTATGGAGTCACTTTTTTGTAACACACACGTTTTATCTGGGTCTGTATCCTTCGAAATCTTTCTCCATAACTGACTGTCCATCTTAACCTTCCAGATGTTTTCCTCTTCCATTGAATTCTATTTTCTAATTCACTGTTTTCCGTACATAATAGACCTGCCTTCATTGTACCAGTAAGGGTAAAGACCCCCTTCGGTCATGAATGACCATGGGATTGCACCTGGAAAGTTACCCTCCTAGACACAAGTCCGGGCAAGGTTGTTTATGGAAGACCAGCAGTCGCCCATGCATACCAGCCTCCCCTCTCCACGCCACCAGTGTTATCCAAGGGAAAGACAAAGGTCGATACAGCTTGGCACCTGTGACGTCGCAACTCATTTCTACAGCTGAGTGAACTGAAGCAACGTGAAATAAAGTGCCTTGCTCAAGAACACAACACGCAGCCCGGTCCGGGATTCGAGCTCACAGCCTCACGATCGTAAGCTCGACGCTCTAACCACTGAGCCATGCGCCTTGTACCAGTATTCTGTATGTATCAAGCAACACTGTTTTCCCTTCTCTCTAAATGCAATACTTCCATCTTATCAATCCTCTCCCGTCTTTCTCTAACGAAAGGCGTAGCTTATCAACATTAATTTTCGAGTGGAATGCCCTGTGTATTGTCAGTAACTTCTTTCTCTTCTTATCCAAGAATCGTAGTTCCTATGTTCGAGATGATAGCACGCCAGCTCCATACCTGAAGAGGCCAATTGTCCGTAAATATATTGCGCAGAACTTATTTCTCCCTTTCAGTTTAGTTTTCAAAATAAATTTCTGCCTTCTGTAAAACTTCTGAGAAAATATCTTCATTTCTCTTCCAACAATTTCCCTCCTTTCAATGTGTCCAGGTATTTGTATTCTTTTTTGCCTGCTCTCTTCATTACCGCTTGCCTAGGCAACATTATTCTATCTCCTTTTTGGATCTTACCTATTTTTACAACCAGCACTCCACATTTTGCAGCCCAGCTTCCATACTAATTTTCTTGCTAAAGCGCTGCCCTCTTTGATTCGATGAAGTCGGCCAGATTTCCTCTTTCACGAAGAGTTCCAGATCATTTCTTTCCGTGAAATCATATCCAGCTTTTGTGTTTCTCCAAAACAAAATCAAAGGTATCATACACAATACACAAAGCAATGGTGACAAGCTATTTCCTTGGAAAATTCCATGCTTGATGTTGACAAAGCCTAATCTTTTCCTACCCGATATGACTACAGAGGTCCATGCATTCACACTTTGGTACTCACGTTTATTATATTGTGTGCAATTCCAAATATTTTCAAGGAAAGCATAATCCACGAATGAGGAACCATTTCATGATTTCCGATAGTCTATTATTGTTATTATTATCATTATTATTATTATTATCATTATTATTATTATTATTATTATTACCATTATCATTATCATC
>NC_043019.1:7635630-7648130 GCF_006345805.1 Octopus sinensis | reverse complement strand
CGCTCACATATTTACAGGTATATACGTGTAGATACATATGTGTACCTGCATATATGCGTGTATTTCTGCGTGTGTCTGTGCTTGCGTGTGCGGAGATGTACGTTGGCGTGTGTGTGTGTTTACGTGTGTGGTGGGTGTTTGTGTGTGTGTGCTTGAAGCAAAAATGCTGTAGAAATCGGTGTGTAATTATTGACTCAAAACTAATCTAGTGAATAGAAAATACCGACGATTGCTTCTCAGCCTCAAAAATCTACTCCTGTAAAAGTTCATGGCAGAAGTTCTGTCGTAATCGCAAAGTAATCGGTCGAATTTCTCTGTCCACTCTAGAAGGTCTGTTCTTAAAGCGAGAATCCTATTTTCTTCTCACTATAAGAATTTTAAAATTTCGTGAGGCTTGTCTACTTGGTCTCTGACGGCGTATTTCGAAGTAGATAGAGCTACCTTTCAGCAGTACATTGGATATTTTTTCGAACATACAATGAAGACCACGACACAATATTAGAAACAAATGGTACATTGCGATTTGAGAGTAAGCTCTAAGGAGTGATGATAGAAGGCGTTACCTCTTTGATTTTTTTGAGCACTTTGTGGAATGGAATTTTAATCGAAGAACACTTAAAATTTTGCAAAGAGAAAAATTTCGATTACTTGTTACGTATACACTTAGACAAACCTACACACAAAAACACATTAAAACGGATGTAAATACATACATACATACACACACATGCGATTGTAGAATCGCGCATATATATATATATATATATATATATATATGAATGTCCAGTAATACTATATTTGTTCCACGTCCTCGCGTTGTGTTTTTTCTTCTTTCTTGTTTGGATTAACTATATATATATATATGTATATATGTATATATGTATATATGTATATATGTATATATGTATATATGTATGTATCTATCTATACATATATACATATACATATATATATATATATATACATATATATACATATATGTGTGCGTGTATTTGTATGTGTGCATGCACTATACACACACACACACACACACACACACACACACACACACACACATATATATATATATATATATATATATATATATACATATATACATATACATATATACATATATACATATATATACATATATGTGTGCGTGTATTTGTGTGTGTGCATGCACTATACACACACACACACACACACACATATATATATATATATATACTAAATTTAATACGGAGTATATGTATACATTTTTAGTCATCACTGCACTCGTAAATTAATTAAAATTTACGATGCACACGAGACAGTCGCAAACAGCTGCCCTGTTTGCACAGCCTCACTGTGGATAGGAAATGCACGATCCGCATGACGCCATTTTATGTGATATTATTACAGTTTCATCACCAATCGATTACTGTACAATTCACAGCGACTCTGAAATTTGTTTGGAGCTCCAGTTGATAATATCATAACTAAATCTGGGCAACTGAGTTCAATATTAGTCAAGTTGTCGACTGATACTTTTGGGACGTGAAATGCAAACACGTCTAAAGTATTTAGTTTCTATACCAAGTCTTACTATGAAGTATATCAGCAGATTTTCAGCTATCAGCACATTCGTAAATAAATTAAGATGTAATACATGCATAAGATAGTCGTAATAGATTCTTATGGAGCCCCAATGAGATATGTCTACGGTGAGGTTGTCTAGTTATGAAAACAACAATACAAACTAAATTTCCGATCGATTATAGCTGAAATCCTATGACATTTATTCACATTAGCTACAGATATCATTGCAAAAAAGAGAAATGATGAGAATCATATTCCAAACTACTACTACTACTACTACTACTACTACTACTACTACTACTACTACTACTACTACTACTACTAATAATAATAATAATAATAATAATAATAATAAAGTTTTGTTCGAGCTCCTGAATTCTTTTATGCGTTGCGGGTTTACTACGTGCAGCCTACGGTACCGTGCTATCCAACATTTTTGGATTGTTATTTTGAAAAACTAAATTTGTGATAGACCAATTTTGGGGAAACCAAAAACCGGATATGGGGTCGGAATTTCTGAACTGTGTATCTATGTTGCTCTTGTAACTTCTGGTGTAGCATTTGCTGTTTGTATATATATTTGTTTGTAAGTAAGCTGTATATATATTTGTATATATATTTGTCTATATATTTGTTTGTAAGTTAAACGCAGAATTCCCAGTTGTTTCTTTGTTCCTGTCCATGACAAAAATCGCAGTCTACAACTTACACGTGATCAGAGAAACAGAAATTTCGCAATCCGCTAAGTTAACACAGCGATGTCACTCAGTACACTTCTCATGAAAGTCACTGGTAGCTCTCACTGCACACGCAACAGTGTGCTGCCATCTGTTGGTGAGCAAAAGAAATAGTCCCTCAACGTTTGATACCATTTGTATATATATGAGAAAGAGAGAGACTCCTATACATGTGTGTGTGTGTGTATATATATGTGTGTGTTTGAGAGAGAGAGAGAGAGTATGTATTATTGGGGCCAGTGTGTTGGCATATGTGTATCTAGACATGTAATGCAATGTTTAGCTTCTACATACATGTTTATAGTTATTTTGGATATCTGTGTGTTTCTGGAGGGAAAGCTTATTTAAATGTCCACTTCGTTCTAAAAGCAGATGTTGAATTTAATCTGCTCAAACGATAACCGTAATCAAATCCCTAATCTTTAACCACACGTTAATCGAAGGCTTTTAACAGAAATATTGGTTATCATAAATTTAACCAGGTTTATGCATATCAGATCAAAATTACTTCAGACCATCTTCACAACCACCCAAACTGCTACCACGTCTCTTTATAAATAAACTCAGTCTTTTTTCAGAAATTGCCGAGTACAATTGCACTATACAATAAGACGAGAACATTATATAACGAACAATAATACAAACGGAAATGAAGAAATATGGCAAAAGAATAATTCCACTGATCAAACCTGAAAATAAGAATAAGTTCTTTTTTTAAGAAAGCGGAAATGCAATAGAGTGAATCGATTTAAACATGAAGACAGGAAGTAAACATCGCTTATCGACCTGACTGAGAACGGATGCTTGACACTTAGAAGTCACCAGAATAGTAAATGATTCGTACATATTTACGATGTTTTCTCACTAGAATTATAAAGGTGTGTCGACACATTTTAGCGAGAACAGGAGTTTTCCTCTACTCTTGATTATATACACATATTTTTCCAGTAATATTTCCACTCGTAAAAACGACAAAAAGACCAGATTTAGTCCCATGGAACAGAGAACGGAGAATAGGAATTTTGCTAGAACTGACAGTGCAATGGGAAGAGAACATCGGCAATGCAGAGGTACGAAAGGAGAAGAGGTACGAAAAACTAATCGAAGAATGCAGAGAACAGGGATGGACTGTCGAGTATTGCCACCTGGCAATAGGGGCTAGGGCTTCATTGAAAGAAAAATGTCAACGTTATTCAAAAGAAGATTTGCTTTTTCTAGCTCCGAGCTGCAAAAACTAATAAGGAGAGTACAGGAGGTAGTCGAAAAAGCCAGGTATTTAAAGGGAAAATTTGACAAGACAGTCAGTCACCCGCTGATACTCGTTGACGCTACATCGAAGAGGCCAGGGAACAGAAGAAAGAAGAAAGAAGACATGCAGAGGAGTAGGGGCCGAAACCGGATGTGGTTCCTCCTGATGATGTCTCAAGCTAACTGGATCCTATAAAGGACCTGTTGTGGTAGCAGACCACGAAACACCGTTGCAATTCCTTATTGGATTGTGTGTATATTAAAACTGTGATTCTGTAAAATAAATAAACGAGGCACAGTGACAGGTAGAAATCAAAATTTAGCAACGTTACTGTTATATTGTATGTCGGCAGTTCATTTCCATGAGTCTTACTATCTGTGCCTGTCTGTTTCTCATGAATGAGAGACTAGGACAACCCCATCTTTATTTACATTACTTAGCGTGATAAAGATTCATTTGTGATTTCCCATAAGACTTATCTTTTTTCCAATAAATCCATATCTACAGAAAGCCGTGGGGACAAGGTAATGAGCAAATTTTTCTCGTCAAAATCGAGCTGTTAAATAATAGTATCATGACTGCAGATGGATAGGCTGCAATCATTGGTATTATGCAGCGGCTTACCTTTCCGCTGTTGATTTATATTTCAACCACGATATTCCATGTAAGTATCACTGTACATATTTTGCGTTTTCGCTCAGCGCGTCTACGCTCAGCTGCTTTAGACTCCATCTGTAGCTCGTCAGATCCTCTGTGGCAGTTTGATCGGTGTAACACATTTTAATATCCTAGAGATCACATTGTCATGATAATAACTACTAGCAGTAACCAAGAGCACACACACACACACATACTATAGCATACTAGAGTTGCTTTTATTTCTTATATATATATATAATATATATATATATATATATATATATATATATATAGTATGTATATATATATATACGTATATATGTGTGTATATGTATATGTGTATATGTATATGCATGTATATATATATATGTATGTATATATATGTATGTATATATATATGTATGTATATATATATGTATATATATGTATGTATATATATATATGTATATATATACATATATCCCGGACCGGGCTGCGTGTTGTGTTCTTGAGCAAGGCACTTTATTTCACGTTGCTCCAGTTCACTCAGCTGTAGAAATGAGTTGCGACGTCACTGGTGCCAAGCTGTATCGACCTTTGTCTTTCCCTTGGATAACACTGGTGGCGTGGAGAGGGGAGGCCGGTATGCATGGGCGACTGCAGGTCTTCCATAAACAACCTTGCCCGGACTTGTGTCTAGGAGGGTAACTTTCTAGGTGCAATCCTATGGTCATTCATGACCGAAGGGGGTCTTTATATGTATGTATATATATGTATGCATATATATGTATGTATATATATGTGTGTATGTATATATATGTGTGTATATATATATATATATATATATATATATATATTTACAAACTCGGAGCGAACAAATTGGAGGTCATCCTGTCAAATTGATTCAACTTGCACGAACGGAGTTCGGGGTGCAGGGCAAAGGCGAAAACTGAATGGCAAATACGCTGCCTGCGCTGTCCTGCAACCCTCATAATTGCAACATCTGTGGGCTTCTTTGTCAATCCTTGGCGGAGCACAAATAGTTTGACATAAGCATTCTGACTAACAAAAAGAATTATAGGCTGTCGGATCCTGATACGTTTAAACTGACGGGAGAGTCCATTATATTTACGTGTAGGGGGGGGGGAATGTATGTGAGGCAGGGCGTGAATTAATATCTGATATATGACATAAATGATCAGTTATATCATATTCTAAATAAAGTTTCCTCTTAACACGAGAAGAGAAAACAGGTAATTTAAACTAATGTGTACGACTACGCACACATAGAATCACACACACACGCACATACATATATTGATAGGCATACATACACATATACTTGCGCACTCGTCCGTGTATATGCGTGTATGTGCGTGCGTGTGTATGTGCATCTATGTATGTATGTATGTACGAGTTCAGACGTATATGGCGATGTGTGTCTCCGATAATGATTTCGTGTTCCACTATCAATAACGTTCTCTAAGGGAAAACATAATGAGGCAATTATTGGCGAAAGCCATTCGAATATATTTTTAACGATGATTAGAAATCAAATCCCATTTCTCATTCGAATTTCTTAATAATATGACATACATACGAATACATAAATATATTATATATACACATACACATGTATGTTTGTATAAATATATATATATATATATATATATATATATATATTAATCTATTTTTATATATGTATGTATATGTGCATTTACATATATATTCATTTATTTTTATATATGTCTTTATATATGTGCATTTATTTATACATAAATATATATATATATATATATATATATACACACACACACACACACACCACATATATATATATATATATATAATATATATATATATATATATATATATATATATATATACGCATACATGTGTGTGTGTACTTCTCTGTCACTCTCTTTCTTTCCCTGTCTCACACGCACATACACAAATCTTGATTGAGGGGAACAGACACCGCTGAGTACATTATAGATAGCCAAACGCACAGACTATTAGAGATTCCGTTGTGAAAGTTCTTTATGGTTCTACTTTTGTTGTTATTATATTTAATACTACCAAGTAATATTTTATTAATATTCTATTTCGTTGACTTATTACTAACGCATTGTACTAAAACTTCGGGAACAATATTGCAATGACTCCAAAATTTCTGAAAAATATTTTATGACTTGCTTTGATCGTATTTATCTTTGTTAGTATTATTAGAATGAGCGTGCAATGTGTGAAGGTTATTTTCTGATCTCTATTTTCAATGATATCTATAGTTAATTCGAGTGAATAAACGCTATTTGATTTCAGTTATCATCGCCTGCAATTAATCTATTTGTTCTGTCCTTCTGGCTGTCATCTCTCTTCTTTTTATATTCTTAACGAGTAGACCTATCATCGCACAAGTTCTAAATATTCCTACACTGCTAACTTCTCGGATATGTTATTACGTTGATCAGAGTTGAAATCCACAATGTATCATGAAAGAGTCTTTATTTTCTACTCTATCGAATGGGGTACGGAATGAACCTCAAATACAGGAAAGCATTGAAATGAATCCGTACAGAAAGCCTGATACACCTTTGTCTTGTCTTGAGACAGCATTCACCCGGGGTGGGTTGAGCTGGCTTCATTCATCCTCAATGCTGCATCTCTCACAAACGCCGACCAGACCTGGCGATTTGAGGCTAACGACCGCGTGACCTCCAACCACTCCTTATTCCAGCGGCGAACGCCGTAGATATGGGGGCCTCGATACACCTTGTGTCTTTTTCGCGATAACATATTCTGAGATTTCTATAATTGTTTCCAATTTCTTTCCCTTATTTTTCGATTCTAACTAAGATGCATTTCCTATTCATTTCAACTTTTTGCTTGCAAAGAATATCTAAGCTCGATGTATTTCAATATTACCATTTTTTTCTCTTTTGTTTCAGCTTTCAGGTTTGTTCAGGCAAAATTGACACGCACACAAACGTGTATTACATGCATTTGTGTATGGGGTCTGTGTGTGTGTGTGTATATCTATGCGTTTATAAAAGTGAGTGAATTTGCATACACTCATGTATAGATACACGCATGTACATACACATAGTGAAATAGAAACACAGACACATGTACTCACATAGATGTATATTTATACACATATATACATGTGTATGTATATATAGATATATAAATATAGAAAAATACACATATATATACATGTATATAAAAATGAATTAAATGAATATATACACGTACATACATACATTCATTCATTCGTACATACATATGTACAGCCTCAAACATATATTTATAAAAAACATGAAAACATCAATATATCTATACATATCTATATATGCACATACGACCGTGTCAACATTGTTATATAATTATACAACCATAAGTGTAAATATATATACATTTATATATATATATATATATATATATACACGTTCGCAAACTTATAACCATTGCCTTGTGTATATATATATATATATCGGTACAAATGTTTATATATGTATATATCTATATATACATATTCATGAACGTATGTAAGTATATATTCATGCATATAATATATATATTATATATATATATATAATATATATATATATATATATATATATATATTTGTGTGTATGCATATACACATATATATCTGTGTATATATGTGTGCGTGCATGTATATATATATATATATATTATATATATATATATTATATACATATATTATATATGTATGTATATATGTGTGTATATATATATATCCTCATACGAGGCGTCGTTCACTTATTCAAAATGCAACATTCTTTTCTTCAGCAAAAATAGAAATCTAAGTTCACAGAGACATCATGATTTCGCTGACGTTCGTTCCTTTTTTTTTTTCACTTCATATCCTTTATCGTAATACGATTTTGTCTTTGAAATTTCAAAAAAAAATATACAAATATTTACATTCCAATTTTATTCTTTTATTCCTATTTTTCCTTTACGTCATTTTTGTTCTTTAGTTCGGTATATTTCTGATACGATTTTATCATATCAAATTTTAACTTACATTATTATTATTTTTTATTTCAATACTTCGCTTTATCACTTTACATAATTAGATATTGCACGATTCTGTATTTATTTTAATCCTGAACCATCATAGACCCGGAAGATATTAATCTAGACGCACATTTATAGAATCGGGAAATATCAGATAGTAGCGATGATAAGAAATTCGCTTCTAACCCATTCGGTTTATTATATGATCGCACTGTATAGGGCAAAACTATGCTTCTTCTATCATAGACACGGATTGATGAAAAAATATACTTGCGAGTGAATACGTCAGACGGAAATTTAAAGAAGCCCAACAGAGAGCGTGAGAATATCTTCGCTATTGCGGTTGGCAGTTTTAAAACAAATTTCGATTTGATACCTATTTCTTTGCTACCCACAAGGGGCTAAACACAGAGGAGACAAACAAGGACAGACAGACGGATTAAGTCGATGACATCGACCCCAATGCGTAAGTGGTACTTAATTTATCGAACCCGAAAGGATGGAAGACAAAGTCGACCTCGGCGGAATTTGAACTCAGAACGTAGCGTCGGACGAAATACGGCTACGCATTTCGCCCGGCGTGCTAACGTTTCTGCCAGCTCGCCGACTTGTTTCGCTTTAATACCGCCACCGGACATGTTGATGTTGCGGTGGTGTCTAGATTATTGGCTGCAAGCGAGATACACTTCTGGCATGTGTATAAATTTATCCCATTCTCCTCCTTGTCTAGCTGCTCCTCTTTCCTCCAATAATACTATGACAAAAAAACGGGTAATAATCTACTTAATAATGGCTTCAAATTATTGTGCGAGAAGGGGGTTAGTTGATTACATCGACCCCAGTATTCAATTGGTATCTATTTTATCAAGGGAAAAGTCGGCGTTTCGCAACAGAGCTCAGAATGTGAAGAAAGATGAAATGTCACCAAGAATTTTATTTTGTTCCATATCCTTAAAACAAACCTTATTCAAGGACCCTTTGAGCGGACCGGGCTACTCGACCTGAAGAAACCTCTGACTGGGCATCACCTGCAGGGTCATGTGCTGTTAATCTTTATATGAGATCACATATGGTTGTGATGCATGTGCCTGTTGTACCCTTATCAGGCAGGTAGTCATGATATTTATTACTTTTTTTCTTCTAACTTATGTCCATTGTCTGGAAATCTTTCGTCGCACATCTGTGACCTCCTCAGCGAGGAGTAATAAGCGAGTGAAGAACGAATGTATATCGAATATTTATATTTTGCAAAAAAGTAAAAATGTGACCATCTCGAAACAGTTCAATGTATGTTTCGACACACGTTTTCACATCAAGAATCCGGCAACAGAATTCATAAAGACTATATGTATATATATATATATATATAATGGTATTTTTATATAAGCTTTAAGCTTATATAAAAATACAATTATTTTAGTTACAGGATTGTAAATCACGGCGCCATAATAATACACCATTCGTACCGAAATGTGTGTGTGTACTCAGTAGCAGCAGATTGCGCGAGAGTAAACTAGGATAAGAAAAGGTGGCTCGTTCGTTTGATTTGCGGTTTTCTCGTCATAATGTTTTGATGAAATGGTGAGAGCTGTAAAAGGTCGTTGATGTTGGTGTTGTTGTCATTTAGATGTTCTGCTGCTGTAGTTTATTGAAATCATGCTGAAGTCTGTAATCTTTTTCGAACTTGCAGAATTGTTTCAGCTAAAAATTTTCTTACATTCGAAATTCCTGATGTTTTAGGAGTTTTCTCCATATGTTAAAAAACCTTTGACACAGAATCTGTGCAAATGATGTCTACGTTGTCACAATTACAATATACAAATTAAATTTCTCTGGTTTTTGTATACTCTACGATGATTTATACATAATAGTCAAGCAATATGGCAATAAACAATTCTTCATAATTGTCATACATACGAAGGAGTGATTGTGTAATAAGTAACTTCCTTACCGACCACATGGTTACGGGTTCAATCCAACTGCATGGCACCTTGGCCAAGTGTCTTCTACTACAGCCTCGGGCCGACCAAAGCCTTGTGAGTGGATATGGTAGTCGGAAACTGAAAGAAGCCCGTCGTATATATATATATATATATATATATATATATAATTCAGGGTGAATACTTGATAATTGTAAGCACCTGTATATGACATTTAGTGGTGTAGGTGATAGAGTATACATGTCCTTGAAGTAGCAATTGTACGCGGCTGAAGAACGCTATAGACACACATTTACATCAATTATGCATTGTTATAAACCGTCTAATAAAGGCCCGAAACATATGTACCGCTAAATCCTTTGCATGCATCATGTATTTATTTTGATATATATATATATATATATATATATATATATATATATATATATATGTGTGTGTGTGTGTTGTGTGTGTGTGTGTGTGTTGTGTGTGTGTGTGTGTGTGTGTGTGTGTGTGTATCTAAGCCGTTAAAAAAACGATTATAACAGCTACTCCTAGGGATACTTGAAGAAGGAATTCTTATTCCGAAATATCACTTCAGACAATCGATGATTAAATTACAACAGTTCGTATCGTCCATTGTTTGTATTACAATGCATTGTTGGGTCATTCTAAACATTTTATTCTTCAAAACTTAAGGACTCAGAATCGGAATGAAATACTACTCGCCATTTTGTTTGGTTTATTAAAGTTTTTGCCTGATCGCAGCCTTCTTATGTGATTATAGAAGTCTAAAATGTTGGCCCAGGGATAGGGATTTGGCGGGGTGGGAGTTTATTGGATCACATCGACCCCGGTACTTGATTGATACTTAATTCATCGATCCTGAAATGATGGAAAATGAAGTAGACCTCGGTGGTGTTTGAAGTCAAAACCTAAAGACGTGTGATTTGCCGCAACCTGACCCATCGGACCCGCTACCGACTGTAGCTGCTCACCGCCTCCTTATTTGATGATAATCGTCTCTACTATAGGCTCTAGACCTTAAATTTTGTGGGGAAGGGTACTTCGATTACGTCGACCCCAGTACTCAACTGGTACTTATTTTATTGACCCCTGAAAAAGAAAGAAAAGTCGACCTCAGCAGAACTTGAACTCGTTAGGTAAAGCCAGACGAACTGCCACTTAATATTTTATCCAGCATACCAAAGAGTCTACCACATCACCGACATTTTCCTTTTTTTTTTATTTTTGCGGTGGTGCTAGCATAGCAATACCGAAACAGATCTGGTGTAGTGAACCGCATTTGTTGAACTATTTGAATAAAGTAATTAATTTGGTAATAATATTCCATCTTCGCTGCATATTTATTTCGAGTTACCATTTTAAAGTCCCGTACATTTAATATGTCAACAATAATTTTAATAGAGATTTGAATATGATATGAACAGTTCTCGCTGAACATTCTTGTCAAAACCGAATAAAAGTAAAAAAAAAAATCGTTTAATCGATTAAATTTCTATTTCTATTTTCCTCTTTCGCGAGACGAGTGACCTAGAATAACCTCATCGCCTCTACTAAAAACAGAATAGTGTTGTTGTTTAGCCCCAGGTCAGCCGTGACCAAGCAGAGTTAAAATAAAAGATGGTTAAGTTTGTACGTTACTCTTACATCACTAATAAAAGGCACATCGTTATTTCGGGAGGGAACAATTTCTTTCCCTTCGTCTCGATCCAGATAGAATTCCATTTAAATAACGAATTAAAGGAGTTTTCTTACGTGTGGATGAGTTTTAATTATTCATTAAATATTGTTTAGCATGAGGCTAGCAATTTCAGGGGTTCCTATTTTATCAACCTCGTAAGAATGAAAGGCAAATATCGATCCCGGCGCAATTTGAACTCAGGATGTGTATATATTAGGGACTCCTTCATGAAGTCCTTTCATATACACGTGTGTATACATGAAAAAACTGAGAGCACATACACAACTGTAAGCAAATGAGGTTCATAATTGTTTACTCTTTTCTCATCCCACACCCTTTACTACTGCGCTGTATTCGACTGAAGCTTCATCTAGAGAGGTGAGCCCCGAAACGGCGCGCATTCCCTCCTGATGACCCCATTGGCTTGCTGTCTTCCGATATGTGGAGCTTCCGACTGGTAGCACTTGCATGTGTAAGTTGGTTGCAGAGCACATATATTGAGTCATTACACCAGGTTCTTCGTACACCAATGCTTAGGCGATATACATACATCGGTGACAGATACAGAGCTTACTTCAACCAAATTTATTCGGCCATTTTGTTCCGAGACCTGGTCGTATGTAGATAAAATCTTGCTCAAGGTAAAGAATAGCTATGAAACATAA
>NC_043019.1:7595630-7630630 GCF_006345805.1 Octopus sinensis | reverse complement strand
TTATATTGACTTGTTTTTCTGTAGATAGTTGCTTCTGAAATTTGTTTTCTTCTTCATCTCGAAACAAACATATTGTGTATAAGAATTTGTTTTCCTTTTCAATATATTTTATAGCGTTTCTAAGAACAAGGACGAGTTGACATTGAATACTCTTTACCTGAATGGAAGATCGTTCTAGCATTCTTATTCTTATTCTGCTTCTTCCTGATCAACTAGAGATGCAAATTGTAATAAACTCCTAAGCTACCATTTCTCGGGGTTAAAGTACAGGCACTTGACTTTTTTTTAAACATCTCAATTGTAACAAACAGAGCTATTGTTCTGTGACTTTGTTAACTGAAAAGAGAACTTATAAATAAATAGCAAAGAAGATATCAATAGAATAGCTCGACAGTCAACTTTATAAGCCTCACTTAAAGTTCTTATGATTGGCGGAGAGATGCAACTATATACGTCTCAATAATAGCTCTTGTAAATGAGGCATGTGTGTAGTTAAAGAACAAGTTCCTATCTACAGGCTAAAATGAAAGGAGAGAAAATTTTACAGTATTTAAAACTTCATCTGTGGAGTGGATATCAAATAACTCTGATATATTCTCTACTATGATGCCGTTGTTCTTTCATCCTGAGTCAGGTTTGATAGAACGAACCTACGATCAAATGAATTCCAATCGTGTCAAACATATCGTTCTCTCAAGTGTGTTAAGGACCTCTTTAAATAAAACGTTGTACTATAAGCGGAAGGTATAAGATTTCGAGGGGTGTGGTAAATCGATGACATCGACTCATAAATCAAAACCTTGGATTTATTTTATCGACCTAGTTGTGATGAAAAACAAAGTCTATCTCGGCGGAATATGGAATCAGAACGTAAACAAACACCATCGTGCTAACGATCTTGGCTGCCCACTGCCCCAAACATCATTCCATAATAAGACATGTTTTCTGCAGCGGGGATTGAGAACGAGTTAAGTATACGTCGATTAGACAAGTGAAAGAAACCATTCCAACCGTAGCCATCATATCTTTTACTCAATCGTATCATATCCATGACATATTTTATGATGTGTCATGTAATATTTGGAGGTTAACTTTCAGATTAATTTTTGGATTGTTGGCATTCCGTTGCATGTCCATTCCATGGGGCATATTAGCACACGGATAATGGATATATATATGTGTGTGTGTGTGTATGTGTCAAGATACATTTGTGGGTTCCTATGTGTTCTTGTATGTGTCTATATATATATATACTATTTTATTGATCACTCCAATTCACATACATATATGTATATTTGTATACATGCATGTGTTGACAGTTTCCAGTGTCCTTTGCAATGTTTGTATTGTAAATGATCTTATTTCGCTTTCGAAATACTTTCGCTACTATTTTCGGTGCTCATGCAGTCGCCCAACCGTCATAAAGACACTCTCGACTTCCAGTGCATTTGGCCGAAGGGAAAATCGGAAGGTGGTAGTCAATGAGAATAGGATGCAGTACTGCATCCATTTAACTTGTAAAAGACCAAGGTTTATTTCAAGGGTAGGATTATCCGACATGTAACAGCATAGTTGTATGTCATTTACAGCTCATAAATCCAGCCATACTAGCTGATTCATAGTGACGCACGGCTGTGAGAACATATTATGACAGCAGAGTTAGATTCATAATCTATGATCTAACGGTAAGAGATAGGAATAAAAGTGCAGTTATAAACATGTCTGCGTTGGAGTGTATCTATACATGTATGTAACTCTCTCTCTCTCTCTCCTTCTGGCTGTCTGGGTGGCTGGCTTTCCCTTTATCTCTCTCTATCTCTCTTTATCTATCTATCTCTCTATCTAAATAGAATCCCGAGATCCACAGGGAGTTACCGGTACCTAGCTGGTTACTACAGCAACACACTTCTGCGATCGTGCACCCCACACACGCTTCTACACATGCACATCGGCAACATTCGTCAATTTCTTGAACATGGAATCATAACCCCGAAATATTGAATACAAGGTAAGTCTACATTAATTCACATATTTGTTTTCTTGTGATTTACCTTGCATTTACTTCGCATCGTTTTGGCCTCACCCACGATCCTTTATACAATATATCTATGTGTGTTAAATAATGAGATACTTTTGACAATCGAACAATTTATTTATATTATAATATTACATGGTATACTATGAATATAATATAACATAAACAATTATTTCAGAAAAAAAAACGTAAAAGGCCAATAAATTGCTTCGCATTGATTGATTGATTGATTGATTCTAGTTTCAGCTTATGAGCTGTGGCCATGCTGGGGCACCGCCATTTGGTGTTGCTACTTGGTTTCACTTCATGGAGGCTTTCTAGCAACTGCTATTTGGTTCATGAGAGAGTTCGATGCAGCTGCCCTCATCTGCCGTGAAGTTGGTTCATCTGGGACACCTGACAGGAAGAGATCCAGCTTCATTTTAAAGACATCTGTATCCACCCCATGCAGGTCTCTCAGGTTCTTCGGGAGGATATTGAAGAGCTGTGGGCCTCGGAAGCCCAGGCTATCACAGAATCTTGTCCTACATCTTGATGGCAGGTTTGGAGTCCTAGGCACCACGCAGTGGCGCCCAGTTCTGGCATTTGCGTAACTCTCGATGCCAAAGTTCAGGACACTTCCCTCCAGGATCTTCCAGATGTATATTATGGCATATCTTTCCCGCCTACGCTCCAGAGAATATAATTTTAATCTCTTGAGTCTTTCCCAGTAGCTTACATTATATGCATTTTTTTAATATATGTACACAATAAGAGTATATCATGTAATATTATATTATAAATAAATTATTGCATTGTCAATAATAGTATCTCTCTATTTAGTTTATCTTTGTAATTGCATGACACCAATATTTATATGCTATCCTACTGAAGTACCAGTGAATTGGATGTTTAACACTCCCCTTTGAAGAATGTATATTCCTCATTTTGTTAATACCCACACACACACACACACACACACACACACACACACACATATATGTATATATATATGTATATATATATATATCATCACCAAAGTGCAAACAGGAAATACGTAATGAAACTAGTTAAATACGTAAATAACGAGAGAAAAAAATTGAAAACAGGACAAATAAACACAGAGAAATGACCCTTCATCAGTTGTCGGTTGTCTATCTACTCCTCATTTCGAGCATTCAACGACAGTATGAGTCTTCAAAGACAGTTGCTCCCATAAATGCTAAAATAAAATTGACGATTTATGGAGGGTCAAAGTTGGGAACAAAAACGGGAGAGTGGAGACATATATATGCGTGAAATTGAATTGATAAATGTGAAATTGAATTGATTATGTGTGATTGAATTAATTAATGAACAAATGCATGCATAAAAATACACACATATACATATAAACAAATATATATATTTACATATAAAAATATACACATATACAGATCTATATGTATATATATCTATATTCATTTCTCTCTCTCTCTCTCTTCCTCTCTCTCTCTCTCTCTTCCTCTCTCTCTCTCTCTCTATATATATATATATATACATATATATATATAACGGGAAGCTTTATGAAAATAAACAAAAGACGAAGGCAGGTGGAAAACAAACGAACAATTGTATTAGTATGGCGCTCAGGAAATATAAATAAAACAAGTCTTTAACGTTTCGAGCCTACGCTCTTCAACAGAAAGATACACAGAGAGAGAAAAACACAGAAAGAAGGAGACAAAAAATACATATATACCCACACATGCATCTTGACAGATATATATATACATTTGTTCATATCTTAATAGTCATATGTTAATATCATAAAATCCACGTCACAACAACAAAATTACTGATAGACATACAACATCGTATTTCCTCTGTGCGTTTGCCAAACGAAATTAGATTATTTGCGTACAGAATACTCACATGCTCCTCTCTCGCACCGTCTTCCTCTCCTTCACACCACCTCTTACTTCCCCTCTCCTCCTTCTCCTCTCTCATTCCTCCTTCCTTTTTTGCTTCTCTCTTCTCATTCCTCTTCATCTCTAACTTTCAATATGGACGAAGACGCATTCGTAATCTAGTTACTCAAATAACGAAACACTTTCTCCTTCGCTAGACAATCGGTTACAATATTTTTCTCTTTACTTATGCTATTATATAATTAATTTTCGTTCGAGATTTATTTATTTATTTATTTATATGCTATTGTTCTTATGTTGCTTTATTCGTTTACTAATAATTTTGGTGGGATTTAGCAATTAACTTAAGAGCTGTTATTATAAAATTCATACCGTTAACAGCTAAAATGTTAAGGCGATTTTCTTCACCTCTCACTACTTCTCTTTGTCTCTCTCTCTCTCTCTCTTTCTCTCTCTCTTTCTCTCTCTCTCTCTCTCTCTCTCTCTCTCTCTCTCTCTCTCTATACACACACAGACGATTACTCAAAACTTGGATATATCACTTTCACTTTCAAACAAATGAGTTTCTTTCAGACTCTCCGTCTGCCTCTCAGAGTTTCGTACACACTCTTAGACTTTCTCCCTCTCACCCTTCCTCTTTCTCTGTCTTTCTCTCTCTCCCTCATTCACAGTAGGGCGTGCGTAATTATACATATATGCAGATACATATATGCGTGTACAGTTCTTTATATAAGAGATGAGGAATTATGTACATTATTTACATTTGACGGATATTTGTCCAGATCTTGTTTGTTGTTAACACAACATTTCGGCTGATATACCCTCCAGCCTTCATCAGGTGTCTTGGGGAAATTTCGAACCTTTGTTCTCATTCCTAAGGTATTTTTAGATGTTATTATTATTAATATTTATTTATTTATTTATTTATTTTTATTATTCAGGTTACTGCCTGGAATCGAACTCGGAACGTTGGGGTTAGTAGCCCGCGCTCTAAATCA
This sequence comes from Octopus sinensis, assembly GCF_006345805.1. Lineage (NCBI taxonomy): Eukaryota > Metazoa > Mollusca > Cephalopoda > Octopoda > Octopodidae > Octopus > Octopus sinensis. Next base: position 7,625,708 of record NC_043019.1, on the reverse strand, counting down.
CTACACCATAGACTCGTGGGCATATGCTATAATGGTTAAGAGCACGGGATACTAACCCGAAGATTCCGAGTTCGATTCCAGGTAGTAACCTGAATAATAATAATAATAATAATAATATTAATAACCGAAAAATACCTTAGGAATGAGAACCCAGGTTCGGCTGCAGGGTACAGCAGCCGAAACGTTGTTTTAACAAACGAGGACAAATTTGCGTCAAATGTAACTAATGTGCGTGTGTGTATATATAAATGTATTTATATATGCACACACGCACATACATAGATAGGTTTCATCAATAAGTATCTGAACTGTTGTCATAGTAACGAAACTAAAGCACGCAGAGTGAAAACGCTGGCACGGATCCACCTTGATCTCTGATGTGCATGTGCTTGAGGATCACACTACACACTTTCCTTCCAAGCACTGCTGTACACAGCGGTAGTGAACCAGAACATTAACACTTAGTGCGCATGCACACAGCAGTGTTGAAAATCAATCCGTGCCAAGTGGCTTCAGTCTGCATGTTTTAATTTCGTTACTACGGCAACAAGTCCGGGTACCTATTGATCAGACCTCAGCGGGGAGAAAGACTGAGAATAACTACAAAGTCATCCCAGGAATATGAGATGAGCCAATAAAATACTTCCTCACCGCTCAACCGCCATTCCGTTACTACGCAGTATTACAAAGATACAAGATTTTCATTTTTTTTTATCATAAATCTTTTATTTGTTTCAATCTTTAGATCGCGGCCATGCGGGAGCGCCGCCTTGAAGGATTCTAGGGTTTGGAATTGACCTAAGTACTTTAGACCCCGGTACTTATTCTATCGTCCCCTTGCCCAATCGCTAAGTTATGGGGACGCAGACAAACTAACACCGGCCATCAAGTGGAGGTTGCAGACGAAGTCAAACAAATAGACAGTCAAAAACGTGCATAATATATGTTTGTGTGTGTGTATATATATTTATGTGTGTATATATATGAAGACTGAGGGCTTCGAATGTCCTGTCTGTGTTTGTTGTATCGTCTTCTAAGTGTTATGCGTTCTTGTCCCAGTTTGTATTTTTTTACATATCATAATATATATTCCTGGCGTCACGTACCCTTCTTAACACTTATGTGAGCACATATTCTTTTAAATTTGGTACGATTCTACACTCTGTTTGTCTCTCTCTTTTACATTTACTTCGCATTCTACGTTGATCTGTCCCCTTCTCTCTCTCTTCTCTCTACTCATCCTCCTTTTCTCTTGCCTCTGATTCTTTGGTCTACTCTTCCCCTACCCTTCCATTTCTTTGTCTTGCCTTGCACTCACAGGTCAATCTTTGACACCCATCCCTTCTCCCCTCCCTAATTCCTTCTTTCTCTCTCTCTTCCTTCCTTTGCCTCCCTTTCTTTTCTTTTCTTTTCTCTCTTCTCCGTCACGTGACTGCTGGCCAAAATCCGCCTTTCGGCCTCTGACCAGCGCCGTGACAACATCGTTGTCCTTGTTCGCCGTTAAGGCAATTTTTCCAAAATACGCCAGCCAAACTTGTTTGCACTGTTATTAGTCGTAAGACACCTGCTGTTTTTACCATTATTGCTTTTGTATTTCATGTTTTTGTATTTCATTATTGTTTTTTGTTTTTTATATTCGTGTGGCACCGTCCGTTTTGCTGTCCCTGTGTTCGTATGCATTCGATCCTTCTTCCAGGAAATCTACGCTCCCAGCTTAGTTTTTCTAATGCTCGTTGCTTAGTTTTTCCTGGAGGGCTGGCCGGATCTAGTAATCTCAAGATTAATCAGCCGAAATTACTACGATGATCCGGTTCTTGACTGAAGACTGAGGGCTTCGAATGTCCTGTCTGTGTTTGTTGTATCGTCTTCTAAGTGTTATGCGTTCTTGTCACAGTTTGTATTTTTCTACATATCATTATATATATATATATATATAATATATATATATATATATTTGTGTGTTTGTATATATATATTTTGTGTATATATATATATATTATATATATATATATTTGTGTGTGTTTATATGTATATGTTTACATGTGCATGTGTGTGATTGTCTATTTGTCTGTCATAAATAGGAGAGGCTATTTTAGATTTCCGTCTACCAAATCCATTCATCATAGACTTTGCTTGGTCAGTGGCTATAGCAGAAGACACTTGCCCAATATACCATGCAGTAGGACTAAACCCGTAACCGTTTGGTTGGAAAGGAAGCATATTTACCCAGAGCCACATTTGTACCTCTTGTACAACAAAACGACACGCGACAGAGGACGGCCGGAGGCAAAAGGGCAACCGCCTAGAATACGCCCAGTCGTACGATATTTATGGTTAGTAAATTTGAACGTTTATTCAACATCATTTCTGATTCTACATTTGAACTCATATTACCGAACAACGAAGCGTAAAAAAATCTTGCAATATAATTCAGACATTCAGGAAACCCGATTCAGGAAACAATTCATCTTAATTTTAATTCTTTCTTTTAATTCTTCGTCACACACCCACAGACATACGCACACAAATTCACACCAACACACAGACGCACACAAATTCACACCAACACACAGACGCACACACACAAACAAGACACGTGCTACATTGGCCTGAATAATTTAGTGATAGGAAAAACTTGGTAAGATAAAAACAGAAGATGAAGAGGTGAAAAAAACCAACAATACTATAAAATTCGAAGAACATATTTATATCAGCAAAACAAACAACTGAAAACCAAAAGAAAAAAAAGGGAAGAAGGAGCAAGGGAGAGAAGCAGTATGAATAGGTGAGAACTTGGGAGAGAGAGAGAGAGAGAGAGGAGGAGAGAGGGAGAGAAAGTGAGAGAGGGAAAGAAAGAGAGAGAGGGATTGAGTGCAAATAACACACCGTTTATCAAATAGAAAATATAAATGTATTTACTGGTATTTATCTATCGTTTGTTTCTAAACAAGCAAGCCAGCAAACAAACATACAATAATAAATAATAATAATAATAATAATAATAATGAAAGACAAGAGGAAAAGAATAAAAACAAAAGACACAAACGTGCACACACACGCACATATATGTCCGTACATATATAACCACATATATGTGTATATTTTTGATCACATTTATATATGTGCATATATATATATATATGCGTATAATAAACTTGTGTATAAGCATTTTCATAAAAATACTTATAAAGATATATATATATATATAAACACGCATACATATATATATATATAGGAATAGATATATATACACATATACAGATGCATATATGTATGTATAAATATATGTGTCTGGTTATATGTCTATGAGTGTGTATAAAATACTTATTCACATATACAAACAGGAACGGACGCACACACATTTATATGATGAGAGGAAGGTTACTTACATACAACTACAATATCAGAAACAACAACAATAGCAGCTGGAAGTGATAGAAATGGAAATAATGCAAAACAATAAAAAACAGTCACAAAAATATATAATAACTAAAATATCGATATAAAAAATGTCTCAAAGACCGATAATAAAATAAAATAAATGTTTTACTGATATAAGTAAAATTGCCGCCAAAATAATAAAAAATAAATTTATTACTTCAACAAATAGTATTTTCTTTTTTATCTCCTGTATTTTATTATCAACTAACTGAAACCGGAATGGTGAATGGCCGGCGGTTGCTGGGCCGCATGTGTATGTATGTATATATATGTATGTGTGTGCGTGTACGCCTGTGAGAAGGAGTGAGATTATGTGTGTGTGTGTGTGTGTTTGCAAATATATATAGATATATATATATACATATATTCAAATATAAATAAGTATATACATTCGTCTCTGTCTTTCTCTATATATTAATATGTATATGCATATATATATTATATATCATATATATATATATATATATACATAATATACTCACACATTTGTCAATATACATAATATATATGTAAAAATATATATATATACATATATGATTCTATATATATATGTATAAATGCATCTATATATATATATATATACACACACACACATACATATACTTATAATCATATATATTATTATTATTATTAAATGTGTATGCGTGTGTTCGTGTATAAATGTGTATCTGTATGTGTGTGTGTGCGTTTGTATGTGTTTATTTGTGCGTCTCCGCAGTCTTCTAACCTTTCCTCTTAGAATAAAAAAATAATCAATGAAAACACCTAATAAAAAAGAATTTCAAAGTAAAATCGAAAAATACAAAAAAAATTCTCAAAATGGTTAAATACCAAATCAAAATTTGAATATTCAAGAAAATATAAAGGAGTAATTTATGTCTTTTCATTGAAATAATTAGTACGATTCCAGCCTTTCGTTCTTAGGAATGGTAAAGCAACCTTACAAAAGAAGGAAGCATCTCTTGAACTTCGTAATAATAAAACATTACAAGCTGTCTGTGCCACTAGCTCCATCTCTGAAGCAGTTTAGCTATCTTTGTATCTAACTATCGATCTCTTTGTATAATATATATTTGTGTGTATATCTCACCTCTCTCTTTCTCTCAGTCTCTCTCTCTCTATATATATATGTGTGTGTGTGTGTGTGTGTATTAATTTAAATAATAAGGGTAAAAGTTGATATTAATTAAATTAATATCAATTTAAACTAGTGACCTACCTTTTTGGAAAAATATGAAGATTCAGAAAAATATATTACATATATGAGAAATGACCATTAGGGGAATCCACCTAGTGGACATTCCTCTCATATATATATATATATATATATATATATATACACACAATTAAGAAACTTGAGGAATAAATTTAGTTTTTTCATCAACTTTCAGATATTAGAATGTTGGATTATTTATTCATTTAACAAAATGAGAGCCTTAATAGCATACATATATATATCCTATAATTCAATACATATAAGATAAGAATACAAATTATAAAAGTCATAATATAAATTATTGAAATCATTAAAATCACTTCTTACAGCTGTTTCAACCTATGGTTAACCTTAGTTATTTAAATTTTTATTGCCTATAATTGCCAACATATTGAGGTTGTAGGCATTTACAAATAGGGTACTTATATATATAACCATAGGCCTCGTCAGAGGTTATAAGAAACTTTAAAAATATTAATATTAATACATGAAACATGGTACACGTATTATTTACTATATATAAAAAGCATGAACAAATATCCATATAAACTTATAGATATACATATAGACACATATACATACTTAAGTAGAGTGTGTATACTTTTACATGTGTAAAAATATATAAATGAGCACAATTACACAATAGGTCCAGGTAAATATACCAATCGTCATGTATATATATATATATATATATATATATATATATATATAATAACGAAATTAAAGGATGGGATTTATAAACATGTAATACATCATGTAATACATCATGTAATACATCATGTAATACGCGTTTCTACAAATCACATCATACCGACGTCAGAGTCAGTATACTTGGAATTAATACAGTATAATCCGTATTATCCGTGGGTATCCGGTTGATCATCATCATTCATTCCTTTCATCAGATGATACTGCATAAGTTGATGAACCACAGATAGATGGCTCTCTGTGCCTGTATGAAGGAAAATCTAGCTCTGTTATATTTATCCTACATTATATCGGTATAACTATGATGCAACCCCGAAAACACTGACTTACTACTCACTATCATTAGACGGTAGCCTAGGATCTTTATTTGCATGACCTTAACGATACCTTAAAAGATTTTAAAAGATATGTGTGTGTGGGTGGGGGGTAGTTTGTCTCTCAGCACCGCTTGCCAACCGGTGCTTGTTTGTTTACAACTCCGTAAATTAGTAGATCAGCGAAAAGTGAGGGATAGAACAATTACAAGGCTTATAAAGCAAAACATATGTAGTTGAATGGTAAGGGATTTGTTTCAAAAACACACTCTTCATTCCTAGTACCTGGGACCTTCGGCAAGTGCCTTCTTCTATAACCTCGGGAAGATGGAAGGTTTTTGAGCGGATTTGGTATACAGAAACAGAAAAAGGCCACGATTTTCTATACATACATATACATATATGTATATATATACACACATATTTATAAACTGAAATAAATATACCCATACCCGTCCTTACTTAATTACATAGCATATTCATGCACATACGACGCACACCCATATGTACATCTCTACGTCAATGTCGTCATTTCACTCTCTCTGTATATTCTATATCTGATTCATTCCAGCCAAATTTCTAAAAGATGAGACAGGAATCAATTATATTAATGGAGTTGGAAAGATTTTATAGATCTGCTATGGTTATCATCAAGTAGGATATTTTTTTTTCTCTATTATAGAATTTCTAAATACACGTTCAATCAGTTTTATACACATTTATTCACGCACACCGATATGTGTATTTACTAATATATATATATGAAGATATATGTATATAATATATGCATATATATATGTATATATGTATCAACATTTCAATATATATGCATACATATATATTGTCTACGCATTTCATTACATATCTTTCATCTTCTCATATAGTCAGCATCAGAGATTAATCTCAATGCGTATATATCTAATCATTTTATACAGTATACACATCCATATATCTGTGCACGCGTTTGTGTGTGTGGATATATATTTATATGTGTACATACAAAAAAAACACAGCACACATACATATGTATATACATATATTTATATATATATATACGCACGTACATAAAAATACACACACACATACTCACACACACACACACACACACATATATATATTTATGTATATATATATATATATATATATTATATATATATATATAATATATATATATAATATATATATATAGATATATATATATATATATATAGAGAGAGAGAGAGAGGAGAGAGAGAGAGAGAAAGAGTGAGAGATTCTGTTCATATTACATATATGTATATGTAAGTGTATGTATGTACATTCATATATAAACATGGTCAAAATCACTGGCTTGGCGCATATGATTCCGGACAGAAATCTTATATTTAATAGTTTCTCTTAAGAACCTTCATAATCATCGTAGTACCTTGTTGATGACGTCGTAATTCACACACACACATACACACACACACACACCTCTAACAACAACATGTTCCTCCACGTGACGAATTCTGACTGATCTTAACTAGACCAGCAATTGCATATCAATATGACTGGCATTGATGTCCCAGAAGTACTGAAAGTCATGCAATAATTCTTCTGCTAACTCATTGTGGCAATCGGAGTTCCTAGGTGCAGCCTGTTTTCTATTACATTGTTAAAGTCTGTAGAATTTTTTTCTTTCTTTTGTGAAACAGCGTTATGGTCTGCTGCGCATTTCACCGTTTTTGGATCCACAAACTAGTGGAACACTCACTTTTGGGGCTTTTCTTATACAATTTATTTTGTTTGGTAATAATATAAAGAGTTTATGATGAGAGCATAATATTATATAGATTAAAAACACAAACACACACACTTATGTCTTCTTTATTTTTCCCTTTGTAGTTGGCTTTCACGATCTCGTATAGTTCCGGCCTTACACAATACAAATATACACACAGAAGACACACAGACACACGCACGCACACAGACATATGTATAAACCCATAATATATGTATGTGTGTGCATGTGTGTATGCAAATGTGTGTGTATATATATATATATACATATACATATACATATGTGCACACAAATATATGCATATATGTATATCTATCTAACTCTCTCTCTCTATATATATATATATATATAACATTTATTGTTTATTGACTATCATACAGTTTCGATGAGTGAGGGAAAAAATTAGTGACATTTTATGCTAGATGTAAAAAAAATTTTGAAACGAAGCGGCAAAGGAAATTAAACGTGGAAAGCTCAAGAGCTGTCAGCGAACGTGTGTGCATTTGACTGGTTCAGACATTTCAAGGAAGTTAACCCCGAGACACCAGCTTCAAAGACGAATCTATTTCAGAGAAAATATCGGTTGCGGAAAACGAGGCATTGCTTGAGATAGTTGTACATAAATACCAAAATTGGATTGGCTACCAAAGTATCGTCGTAGCATCATCATTGACTATTTTCATGGTACATGGCGTTAACCCGAGTTGTAGATTTATTCAGTGTGGGACTGTAGAGCTTTAGGTATTATTATCTGCTGGTTTCCTACCGAAATCTCCAAAATGTGGATACTTTTGTATCACTTCAACTTAAGTTTAGTAAATCAAAATTAGTTTGCTTATCATTGGAGCAAATGATCAGAGAATAAATCATTTTATTTATCATCGCTGGATTTTCGAATTGCTTATTTCTCTGCTATATTTGTTAGGTTGATAAATACCTGGGTATTAATACTACACATTCTCAAAGTGAATTTGCATATTTTCTTTTGTATTTCGCCTCACGCTTGATCGATCGTTTTGTGGAGCTTTCAACGCAGACCTGTCGCAATCATGTACACACAGCGACATATATTCTATCACACATGCATATATGTGCGTGCGTGTATATGTGAGTGTGTTTATTTATATATCTATGCGTGTATGTATGAATATATAATGGTGTGTATGCATTTACTTTTTCGATCTTCGACGAATGACGACAAATTTAATACATTAATAACGAAATTCAATTAAATATTTCGCTTTATTGGCTTCTGTTTGTCACCAATTTTTTCCAAGAACACGTCTTTAATGTAATTTCAGTTGTTTTCGATTTATATTATTTTCTTATGGGAATATATTGACATATATATATATATATATATATATATATATACACACAAACACACATATATATACATATATATATTTATTTATATGCACCTCTCTATTTCTTTTGTTCCTCATGCACACACATATATGTATATTTATAACGTGTGTGTTTAAATACATACATACATAAATGTGTGGGTGTGTACATAAAATAGATGCTTTCTAATTAAAAATAAGAGCTCAAAAGCACAAATATGCAAATTAGTCCACCCATTAAAGTGCGTGCGTAATTCATGACTGCTTTATATAGGTCTTGATGTATTGCATTGTCTGGGATAGGAAGTCGTCCGCAAACTGAACCAGCAATGGGTCCCATGAAGTGTATATGAAGACAGAAATGTACATCCTTTACCTGTTTCATTTATTACCCTGCGGTACCGCCTTCGGTTTTTAGTCGAAGGAAAGGAAACCAGGACTTATTAATTTAACCTGGTACTTAAATTATCCCTTTTGCTGTCCCGCTAATCTTACGGTGACATAAACACAGGAACAAGGGATGATGTGGTGGAGACACACACACATAGTTATATGTACATATGTATAGGACGGGCTTCTTTCCGTTTCCGTCGAACGAATTCACTCACAAGGCTTTGGTCGGTCCGAGGTTATAGTAGTAGACACTTGCCCAAGATGCCACGCTGTGGGATTGAACCTGAAATTATGTGGTTGGGAAGAATACTTCTTACCACACACACAGAGATACTCCTGCGCCTATATATATATATATATATATGTAGGTCCCGGGTTGAGTCGGGGTTAACCACAGTAAATAAGGTACTCAATACATAGCAGAGTAAAGTAGTTTATTTTATAGAAGGAGCTTCTACAGGACTAGAACTGTTTCATTCAGATGAAATCTTCAGGAATCTGAATGAAACAGTTCTAGTCATGTAGAAGCTCCTTCTATAAAATAAATATATATATATATATGTGTGTGTGCGTGTGCGTGTGTATGTGTTTGAGTGCGTGTGTGTATGTATATATACGGATAGATTTATTTTTGAAAATTAGCGTTGAATCAAACGAGCCAATAAAACTCCACCGTTTAGGTTCAACAACATTAACAGGAAATTCACAAGAATTGAGTCCATAATCAGGCTTTTGTTGGGGCCGTAAGGAATGTAAAAATTTGTAGTGAAATTGTATTCGGAACCCATTTTTTACAGGCGTTTATTTTTATAATAATAAAACCTTTAAAAATAGTGAAAAGGCTTGAAATAATGAAGGGTGGGGGAAAAGCCGATCACATCGATTCTAATCATCAAATGATACTTTTCTTGGACGGATGAAAGCCCGAGTCGACCAATACCGAATCGGAACACAGAACGCGAAGACAACCGAAAGGCCCCGAGGCATTTTGTCCGGCGTGGCACCTCGCCTCCTTAGTAGTAGTAGTAGTAGTAGTAGTAGTAGTAGTAGTAGTAGTAGTAGTAGTAGTAGTAGCAGTGGCAGCAGCAATAGTAGTAGTAGTAAGAAGGGGAAGGAGTGGAAGAGGAAGAAAAGAAATAAGTAGAAGAGGAGGAAGAAAATAAAGAAGTAGAAGTGGAAGAAGAAGAGAAAGAGAAAGAAAAAGAGGAAGGAGAAAGAAGAGGAAGTAGGGAAAAAGAAGAAAAAAGAAGAACAACAACAACGACCAGATTCTCAGCATTATCTCCAAGATGTTCTCGTAACAAAAGAAACTTGTCGACAGCTAATACCTGTCATGATAATTGCCAACGATATTCACACATCACGTGATGTATATTTTGCTCGAAACTTACCAAGAACGATCTGAAGAGAACAATGGCAGAGTTCTTCTTTTGTACAAGTTCTGTTACATCACAGTAAAAGTACAGAACGCTGTGCTAAACAAGCCATTTTGGAGTCAGCAACTGCTGCTCAGCTGCGCTTACGGACCGCCAGAACTCTTTGCGCATGCGTTCATATATTGCTTTGTATAAGTATATGTGTGACTATTTGAATGTATGCATGTAGCTATAGACATTTTCTCTTCGTCTGTGTGTCGGTGTGAGCGTGCGTGCGCGTGGCAGTGTGTGTATATATATATATATATGTGTGTGTGTGTGTATAAATATATATATACGCACGCACACAAACGCACACACAAACACACAAAATATATATATATATATATATATATATATATATATATATATATATATATATATATATATGTATATGTGTGTGTGTGTAAGTGTATGTATGTGCCTGTGTATACACGTGTATATATATATATATATATATATGTGTGTGTGTTTGTGTGTATCTATATATGTACATGGTTGTCTGTGTGATTATGTGTTAAATACATATGTTTATGTGCATATATGTGTGTTTGTGTCGTGTCTGTATGGATGAGAATGGAGAGACAGTCAGACAGACAGACAGACTGACAGATGAACAAGCTGATATGCTTGTCTGTGTGGATTGCATTTTTATAGGTTATATATGAGAGTATATATAGTTGTGTATGAGAGTGCGTACTTAACACTACCTGTATGAATGTAAATACGTATAACATATGCCTATATATACACATACACCCATATATGTGTATTCATATGTAGTGTACATACATATATACATACATATATATATACACATATTGCCTGCGTATGTACATATACACAGGCAGATGTATATATGTGAAATCAATGACAGTAGACGTAAGAGCGTAGATGTATGATTGATATAGGGACAAAGTACATAGCATATATGGAACAGCTTTACTTGAAGAAAAATGGTTCTGGAACCCATTATTCAGTTGTTTTGCTTCAGATAAATGAGATGTTGCTTACCATTATGACATAAATGTCTGTTTGAGTGGAATCGAAGTAAAAGACGAATGTTGGAACACACGGGGAACAATAACATACTGTTAATGTCAAAAAAAGAAAGGGGAAAAAAGCCTTAAGAATTATTTCCACCAAAATATATAGTCGCAGGCTGACGTAGAAGAAGTGTATATGTATGAATGGATGCAGCCCTAGCAAGCACCAGCAGCGGCAGTAGAAACGGTAGTAGTAGTAGTAGTAGTAGTAGTAGTAGTAGTAGTAGTAGTAGTAGCCGTAGCAGCAGCAGAAGCAGCTCAAGTGTTATTATTATTGATATTATTATTATTATTATTGTTGTTATTATTATTATTATTATTATTATTATTATTATTATATGTAAATTCACAGCTTATTTTAGTGGGTATGATGGAAAGTGCCAGCTGTCCACATCCCGCAAGCTAAGGTGAGACTTGTTTACTGGTCATGTTTCAAGAACCCTGCGAAGAATTCTTGAAGTTCTGAGCAATGCTGATTTTTGTACTTGTTCTACTTTTACACTTGCACCGATGTTTTTTCAGCTGAGTTATGATACTTCTAAGCGCAACAATTACTATTGGTATCACGTCTACTCACTTCATTGGCCAGAACCTTCGTATTTCCCGCTTTATTATTATTATCATTATTATTATTATTATTATTATTTACTTTTAATCTACATGTTTGTTTCCATCTCTTGCGGAGACACACCCAGTGTCCTGGGGGCAGCAAAGGATAAGAGATGTTACATTATGATTGTAAGCTTCTTGAGGGAAAGTAGCGAAATATCATGTAATACAACACAGACATTTAAATTCATAAGGTTTTTGTAAGGATGTGGCTAGTACTAATCAGTACCATCTTTCGGATTTCTCTGAGATACGGTGCTTCTGGGATTTTGTCTACTTGTTTCTGACATCCCTAGTTTCTTATACCGAGGCCACCTAGAATAACAGTTCTCGTTTTAAGATGGCGCATCTTTTGTTTTTCAATTTCCAGGTCCTTATATTTACTTAGTTTGTCATATACCTTGACAAATATATTTTTATCAATGGGAACACTTCTATTAGTGTTCAAGTATTTTCTTCCCTGTCTTTAATGATTATGTCCGGTCGATTAGCCCGGATCATTCCATCAATGTTGACTGGAAAATCTCAGTAGATAGTGCAACCCCATCAAACTACGCATGGAGTTCCCTTTATCCGTTATGTTTGGACCGTTTCCTTTTCACCAAGTCAATGTCTCCAATGCTTAACATTTTGATACAAGACCCGTTTTCCTTCACCGGTCAACAGCCTCTTCTAAAAGACCGAGATAAAATTACGGGAACAAGAAGAGGAGAGTCAGTGTCCACTCGGGATTTACGGGTGAGTTCAAACAAGTTATAAGGCAGCCCTTTTCCAAGTTTTGAGACCTTTCCAAGCTGTTGAAGATGGCAGTGAACAGTAGTATGGCTTCAACGAACCTTCCAAAAGGAACTTGGCATCAAACTCAGTTAGACCTCCTGTTCGGGCCATATCTTCAAGGCTGAAATCTGCACTTCTGAATTTTACAAACCATTTCCTTCAAGTTCTTACATTCAGGCACTCTTCTCCCCTAAGCTGAGTGAATATTTCTTGTCGCTTCATACGTACATATACATATGTGCCTACATACACACGTACATACACAGATACATACATATATTTAAGTATATATATTTCACACAATGCCACGCTCGAGCATACAAGTGTTAATGCAGGTAAAGAAGAATTCGTATTTATGAGTGTATCAAATGTACACTGAAATACCTGTGTATACATCTATATTTATATGCATGTATGAAAAGGTACGTACTCTTATAAATGTATAACCATTATATAAATATATATATATATATAGATATATATATATAGAGAGAGAGAGAGAGATATATATATATACACACACAAACAAGCATATTTGTATAGATTCACACAGACATGACACACATACAGGTATATATGTGCGACTGCACATATGCATGCATTTATTATTATTATGATTTTTGTTGTTGTTGTTGTTATTATTATTATTATTATTATTATTATTATTATTATTATTATTATTACAATTAGTGGTGTTGTTGTTAATATTTATCGTATTATTATTTATTCCTCAGGTTATACTTTCATCTTCAATCGCCATATCTCTCCTGGGATTACTTTTGAAATTCTTACACAGCGATTTCAGTTAACCCTTATTACTCATACGTCGAAACAATCAATCGATTCCGACGTAGATGCATACACATATACACGCTTACATACATACATGCGTATACACACACACACACATACACACACGTTCACAGAAACATATATGCATGCGTATATACGCGTTTGTAATTATGTGTATATATATTTATACATGCATGTACATACGCACACACACCCTCATACTCGTATTCATTCATACATACATGCATGCATAGATACACACACACACATATATATATATGTTTATATATATATGTATGTATATGTATATATGTATATGTATGTGTATATGTATACATGTATATATATATATATATATATATGTGTGTGTATATATATATATATATATATATATATACATACATATACGTTGTGGTTTTCTACACTTTGTCTTGTTACGCATGCCCAATAGTGACATCTTATTTGAGTTTGTTCTTAATATCGCATTCATTTTTGGTTTTTCGCCCGATTCTTCTTCTCCTTCTTCCTCTCCTTCCCTTCCTTTTTCTTCATGTGATTTAAGTAAATAATTAAAGTCCACCGCAAGATCTTGAAGGAATCAGGTAAAAACATCAAAGAGAAATTCCATACACTGATGTAATTGGTTCCCGTCTAGTTTCCGGCCCTATAGTATGTGGCAATTGTAGATCTCTCATTTTATAGGTTTCAGGGAGAATGACGCACCAGCAAATTTACATTCGGTTTCACTAGAATTTGCCAGTATTTCCTTCTCTTTTTTTTTTTTATCCATTTAATTATTCTTGGTGCTTGGTGTTACTTGGCATTGACGAAATGAAAATTTAAACTCGAAATCCCCGTAAAACTCGAGCACTTAAATAATAATTAGTTTTCGTTCACAAACTAATGATCTGTTTCAAATAATGTTGTTGGACCTACAGAACTATGATGTAAAAAATATTGTTATTTTATTTCCTGTGTGAGAAGGTGTTGTCAGCGACATAGTTTATCCAATGCGACATCCTTTCGATTATCTTTTTTATTACTTTCGACAGTAGCATGTGCTTTAAAGTAGAAGAATTTGGTTGTTATTTCTTGAAGACAAATCAACACGACTCCATTAAGTCTTCCTCATTACCCCGTATCCAATACTGCAAAGGCGTCCGCTAGCGATATCGGATAGATATTTTGCTTCCTTTTTACTTCGATTCGCCAGGATATGGTTTATTTTGTTAATTAAAAGAAATATTTCCTGTTCTCATGTATTCTAGTCAAATGTCACAGTAAAGAAACAAACCCGTTTTGACGTCAGCAAAAGTAGACGAGAAAAGAAAGGAGAGAGGTGGAGTTAATTATTCATGCAATATGCTTTTTACCATATTCCTTCTCCGTTACAATCTCACCGAGAACATCTTACAGTTTGGTTTCTTTTTCTCTTCGTTACATCAAATAAAATGGTATTTGATTATATTCTCATGACAGAGAAAGATATGGGAATAACAAGCGTCATGTATTTTTAACTTAGAAATTCTTATTTTAGGAAATTGGCGAATAGACACTTCTTATGTCACTTTAATATACCATAGATACGTTTTGACAGATCGTTGCTTAGAGAGGAGCTTCTTCATACTGTGGAAACATTTCTATGCTCGTGATACACACATGCACACATAAACACACACACACCACACAGGTATATATGTGTATATCATATGTATACCCATATATATAATATATTATATATATTATATATATATATATATATATATTATATATATATATATATTATATATATTGCCCCTACCATCGCATGACAACCGATGCTAGTGTTTTTTACGTCCTTGTGACTTAGCCGTTCTTTAAAAGTGCCTGATAGAATAAGCACTAGGCTTACAATGCCCTAGGGTCAATTTGTTCGACTAAAGATGGCGATTCAGCATGGTCGCAGCCAAATGACAGAAACAAGTAAATAAATAAAAAACAACAGAATATATATATACAAATATATATGTATGTATGTATAGAGACACACATGCGTGTGATTACAGAAATATCACGTGTATATAACTGCCTGTCCTCCCCCAGTCTCAAAACATGGACTCATCCTATGGGTTTCGTCTCAAATATATGCTGTTAATTTCAGAAATATATATGTGGTGCTGACAAAATTAGTGAAACTTATCTATGTTTGATTGTATGTATATATATCGTGTATTATCTTTATACATATACGAGTATACATATATATATATATATATTATATATATATATATATATATATATATATTATGTATGTGTACATACTCATATAATATAATATATATATATATATATATATATATATATATATATATATATCAGTAATAATAAAGGGTGAAATTAATTAATTTGGAATAATTATCAATTACACCAAGTAGATTTCGGCATGTAAAAGCTCCATTCGAGGAAAATTTAAGTAATACTAAGTAATTAAGGGTTCAGCAACGAATTGCCTCACCAACACACAGACGAATTTAGAAATAGCAGTCAAAGAGATATAGCTATTCCTTCTACTAAAAGGGGGATCTCAGTAAAAAACACAGCACTTGAAGGCAAACACAGACAGGTAAGAAAGAATGAAATGACGGCAATCAATCATACAATTTTAAGTTACCTACGGACGTACGTTTCGAAATCAAGTTTTAGAAAGCATAAGAATTAGAAAATTCTACCTTACCCAAACTTCTTTTCTCATCGGCGCAGGATACTACAATTATGAATAATTGTATATTATAACCATATTTTATCCCAGTAAATGACCGCAGCATTTTGTCTTGGCTACACGCGGGTGGAAGGTGGCTGGTGACACAAACTTTCATTCACACTTTGAATTTCGTGGTACTGGTCATGCTTTGGCTCGCTCTGACACTGAGTTGAGATAATGCCTTCTAGTATCTCAAAATTTAATATACAATTATTCATAATTGTAGTATCCTGCGCCGATGAGAAAAGAAGTTTGGGTAAGTTAGAATTTTCTAATTCTTATGCTTTCCTAAAACTTGATTTCGAAACGTACGTCCGTAGGTAACTTAAAATTGTATGATAGATTGCCGTCATTTCATTCTTTCTTTCTTACCTGTCTGTGTTTGCCTTTCAAGTGCTGTGTTTTTACTGAGATCCCCCTTTTAGTAGAAGGAATAGCTATATCTCTTTGACTGCTATTTCTAAATTCGGTGTGTTGGTGAGGTAATTCGTTGCTGAACCCTTAATTACTTAGTATTACTATATATATATATAGGTAGATAGATAGATACATATACATATATACATATATATATATATATTATATATATATATAGATAGATAGATAGATAGATAGATATACACATACACACATACACGCATACATCAGCATAAATGTATGCATTTACACATATCACTTATTCGTTCCTCCAGCAACTCATTTTAAGATCTTCTGCTGTTACTTAAATTATATTCGAATTCCTTATTTGACGAAATTTAGGGAGCACATATTACTCATAGATCTAAGAACTCAGCCAATCATTATAGATTATCATCGCTGCATCTCTGCCCTTTGCGCTATTTCAAACAACGTCTGCGCATGCTTTTATAATAAGATCCTTTTTTTTTTATCATTTCTTGTTTTTAATTCTTTTTTTAGTCATTGGTTTTTGATTTTTTCTTCGTTTCTCTCTCTTTCTTCATCTTCGTTTTCTCCTACTCTCCCTTTCATCCTCCACTTCTTCCTCTTCTTCCTCTACTACTAATACTGCTGCTGTTGCTACTACTACTACTACTACTACTACCACTACTAAGACTACTACTACTACTACTACTACTATTCTCCTTTGTCTTTTTTCCTTCTTTTCCTCTCTTTTCCTCTTCTTTCTCTTCTCCCTATTCGCTGACGTCATTGTCGCCGTCGTCATTTTCTTCTTTGCAGTTTTTCATGTCTTCTCCTCATCAGATTCGTCTCCTTTTCGTTCCCCTACTATTAATCCACCTCCTCCATCTTCTTCTTCTTCTTCTTCTTCTTCCTTTTCTTCTTCTTCTTCTTCTTCTTCTACTTCTTTTTCTTGTCTCTTCTTCTTCTCATTCTTCTTCTCATTCTTCTTCCTCTTCTTCTTCATCTACTTCTCATTCTTTTTCTTCTTCCCCTTCTTCCACTTCTTCTTCTCATTCTTCTTCTTCTTCTTCTTGTCTCTTCTTCTTCTTCTCCAACCACCTTCTTTTTCTTCTTCTTTTCCTCCTCTTCTTCCGTTTCCACCTTCTTTTTCCTTCTTCTTTTCCCGCTCCTCCTCCACCTCCTTTTTATTTCTCCTTAGCCTACTCCTCCTTCATCTTTTCATCCTTCTCCGTCTTCCTGTCTCTTCTCTTCCCCCTCCTTTTACTTTTTCTCCTCCTCCTACCCTACTTCTTCATCTTCCTTTCATCCTTCTCCCCTCCACACTTCTTGCCTCTTCACCTCCTCCTCCTCCTCCTCCTCCTCCAAATCTTGTCCTTTCCTTCTTTTTTTCCTTTCTTCTTCAACACCATCTTATTTAAAGTATATATAATTAAAGTTTAGCATAAGATTTCAAAGGAAACAGGTAAAAACATCAAAGAGAAATTCCATACACTGATGTAATTGGTTCCCGTTCAGTTTCCGGCCCTTCGGCAAACGTCGATTGTAAACTTATCATCATTGAGTTTTCAAGGGAGATCACACACTAAGAAATATTTCCGATTTTACACAAGTACGAAGCAAGCGATTTTTTTTTGTTACAACTTGGCCACTTGATGTTCCTTGACATTAAGCATAATAAAAACGTCACCTCCCCCCTCCGCACCACCATCAGATTCTCGCCAAATTGCAACACTTTATGAATAATTGGGTTTCGGTTCAAGAATTAATGATTTACAAGAAAAATGCACTGGAATGTCAATCTTGATCTTGCAGACCTATGCGTCAACTTTTACTTTCTTCTTGGCATTTTAGAAGTTCTATTCCAGGTGGAATATGGAGACAGTATATCTAGAACATCTTCTCAATGCTTTTTCTTTCCAAGTTTTAAGCTAATAACTGGTGATCTGAAGTGATATTTCACTGTTGTTTCTTGCAGATCACACATTCTGTGGATCTTTTGCTTACGCCTGTGATCATAACCTGTGAATATTCAAGGCCCGGTTCAAACCCAGGCAGCATCCGTTCTGATGGCTAGCGGTGATTTGATCTGTGAATCGTCTGTAACGGTCGGCAATCGACGGCAAGACGATCTGTTACGGGTCACACTATCCCAACATGTGTCTGCATGTGACCGGGGACCACATGTGAACATGTACGCCCACTGAAACCCGGGGCACAAACTGTACACTTCAACAACGAGTGACGATTTCGGACACGGTGTCCACACTGTCCGATGTGATTACCCTCACCGTAGGCTGACCGTCAGATGTGGTCAGCATTTGTGACGGACACAGTGAACTCGTTGGTCGAAGCGGGCTGGACCCACGCCGGGTAAATGCCACCGCAAGAACACGTATGTAAGTACAGCTCAATCAACCCTGTCTACAGTAGGTACATGACCTGAAATTTGGAGAGAGGTCGCTTAGTCGATTACATCAGTCCCATGCTGGATTAGTACTTGTTTTATCAACCCCGAAAGGATTAGAAAGCAAAGTCGACCTGAGATTTAAAAATGGATGAAATGGCGCTGAGCATGTTGTACGGCGCAGAAACTATTCTGTCAGCTTTCCGCCTTGATCAGAATAATAAATACTTTCGTACTGTGTTTGCTTCATTCGCTTGTATCAAATGATATAATGGTCTTTCCAAATAGACAACGTGAAATGAATTGCTTCACGCATGGACGCAACGCTCCGTCCTGTCCTGGAATTGAACCGATGGTATCATAATCATGAGCCGAACACCGTAACTGCTGGACTGTGCCTTCTGATACTATCAGAAATGACAAGTAAATCACCTTGAAATTACAAACACCACAGATTCTCAAGAAGTAAATTCCATACTATATAAGGAAAACTGATCTCTATGGCATAAACAAGATTTGAACGCCGATGGCTGGAATCTGCCACATCAGGGTTGGTTTAGAACAAAATAATGTTATATGAAATTGAAAAATAGCTATAATTTTGAGGGTGATTGTGGAATTCTCTATTAAATCTCTCCGAGTATTTGAATGTTATTTTATCCATTCCGATATAATGAAAGGCAAAATAGTTCCAAATAGATTTTAAAGTCAGAACGGAAAGAATTATAATTAAACAACGCTAGTTATTTTGTAAGACACATTAATGATTCTGCTAGTCAGCCGCCCCCCTGGGGCTCACTATATTAACAACACTCTATTGTCCAATGAATTAATTACGAAAAATACATAAAATATCATTTAAGAAATTTTAGGTAATGAATCCATAAACTCAGGAATTTC
Organism: Octopus sinensis; assembly: GCF_006345805.1. Taxonomy (NCBI): domain Eukaryota; kingdom Metazoa; phylum Mollusca; class Cephalopoda; order Octopoda; family Octopodidae; genus Octopus; species Octopus sinensis. The sequence continues at coordinate 7,605,461 of NC_043019.1, read as the reverse complement.
CAGCGTTTCCTAGTAACCATGAAATTTCCGAAGACACTTTTGAGGACGTTAAAAATTCTAAAATATAAATATATAAATATCGTTCAATTAACAAATTTCCTTTTGAAATGTTTGCCGAGGAATGAAAATATGTTTTAATTATCTAATGAAATATAGAGTGATACTCCAATAAAACTATGATATATAAAAGGAATCGATATGTCCATTGGTGGATGTTTCGGGGAATGTATGACAGCACGACTGTGTTCAATGTTGTTCTGTGCGTCTCAGGTGATACATAAAGATATGTGTATAGGAAAGTGTCGATATACGGATATTAACATATGTGCACATGTATACACACACGCACAAACACAAGCAAACACACACACATATAAATACATACACACACATATATATATATAATTATATATATATTGGTAAAAACGGTAAGATAACAAAATATATATATACACATATATATAATATATATATAATATATATATATATATATATATATATATATATATATATATATATAACATACATATATATTATATATATATATGTGTGTGTGTGGTGTATGTATGCCTTGGTGGGCCTGTACATGTTCTTTTAATGGTGTATGTGCTTATGAACATTATGTGTGTATGTGTGCGTGTGAGTATCTACATTTATATACATATAATATTAAGAAACGCTGACAGATATGCATACGAATGCATATGTATTTATGCACATATATAACATCTATACATACATATATGCATACATATGTATACACATACACATATATACATATGTATATATAATGTGTGTGTGTGTGTATATATACATACATACATGTATATGTATATATATATATATATATATATATATATATATATATATAGAGAGAGAGAGAGAGAGAGAGAGAGAAAGAGAGAGAGATATACAAATATACACACATATATTTAAACATACAAATACATACGCGTTTCTGCGTAAGAGCGCTGTGGGTATTTAAACAACATCCGCAAAAGAAATGATACAGCTCATAAGAGGAATGCTATTCTCAACCATTTGCAAAGAATAAATGCGATGTCAGTGGCTCCACATATTTGATTTTTGCGACATTAAAATCTCAGAAATGATATTTTAGCTCATAAAAGATCTATAACTGTGTGAGCTTGTGTTTGTGTGTGTGTTTCTCTCCCGTCTTTCCGTGACATAAAGTACGACCGCCTCCGCACAGCCTCCTGCCATTCCACCATTATCCCACGCTTTTACTCTTTCTCACTTGTACATCTACATACGCATAGACTCTTCTCAAGAACCCACGCGTACATATGCACCCATCATGCACATACCATCTCCTATGCCTTCCACTATACATGTATAATCATCTATATAGGAGCACAAAACCACGCCTCCTCCTCCTTTCTTAAGAGTTCTTCATGGAACCGCATTCCTGCGCAGCCCCTAAACATGATCCTCATTTAATTTCCCACCCACATTTTATTTTTTGGTTTTACTCATTCTTTATATCTGCTGCAGGACATACGCCCGAAACGTCAAAATTGATTCCCTTCCTTTTTCCCCTTGTTCGACTCACGTTGTCTACTTTTTCTGCGCATCTTTCGGTTTTCATCTACCAAATTCAATCACAAGGCTTTGGTGGGCTCGAGGTTATAGTAGAAAACACTTGCCCAAGATGCTACGTAATGGGACTGAACCTGGACCCATGTGGTTGGTAAGCTAGCTACTTACCACAGAGCCACTCTTGCGGCTATATGTGTTAATGATATATTATGGCTCAATAATAACTGTTTCAGAACAGCAACGGAATTTGTTCATCCTGTGGTGTTGCTACAACAGATTGTACAATCAAACCCGAATCAGGTGTTTGAATGAAGATAGACGCAGGTATATTCAGGAAATGGAGTCTAGCGTCGAGTTGTGCATGTGTATGTGTGTGTAAGCACGTGTTTATATGTGTATACAAGTGGTTGCATCTGTATTCGTATGTGTGTGTTTGTGTGCCTATTACGGTGGAATTTTTCTCGGAGATTCACTAAATTCTATGCTCACGTGCTCTCTATCCGTCTCGGATCTCCATCTCTTTCTGGATATACATGCATATGCATAATGCCACCACCATAAAACAACAAATACACATACATACACACACACCATATATGTATGTGTGTGTGTGCACGCGTGAGTGCGTGTCTGTAAGTGTATACGCGTGTGTATGTGTCTGTGTGTCCCTCCTAAACCTCTAACCTCGTTAATGGACTCAATTTAATTGCCACATTTTCACACCGCACCCACCTCACAACACTCCACACTCCTCACCGCACTCTACCCCCCCCCAATTCTCTCCACACCCCATCTTTTCACCATTGATGAGCCTTGATATTGCCTTTTCCCATTCCCTTTTTTTTTCACTATCCATTTCCCCCATCCCTGACCCCAACAGTCAACAATTATTTAGATAATTGCTATCAAACTCGTCACATCACTAACACTTTACGCTAATTTTCTCTCTCATTCTCTATCTCTTTCTATATCCCTCCCTCCTCCATCCATTCTCTCACTTTCTCCCTCTCTCCCTTCCGTACAATGCTTCTCTTTTTTATATACACTCGTGAACGAACAGCTTCACACACATTGTACTTCCTTTTTCCATTTTTTCTTATTTACCCTCCGGATGTGTGTGTGCGTGTGTGTGCATGCATGCATGCATATATATATATATATATATATATATAATATATATATATATATATATAATATATTATATATATATATATATATTGTCTAATGGACTAAGCAGAACGGGAGACACGTGGGATTGAAGAGTTCTGAAGCGGTCAGAGTGTGTGACTAATGTTATCTAGAGAATGGACATAAGATAAGATAAGAACGAGTGAAGAACGAACATATAGTGCGTGTGTTTATTTGGCAAGAAAATGTGGCCGTCCCAAAATATAACAATATCTCTTTCACCACACGGTTTCACATCAGAAACTTTGCAACGGACATACAGAAACGTAAGACAAATTCATAAATGAAAATATAGAGAGTGTATGAATGTATGAGTGTATGAAAACAAAGAGAGTGTATAACCAAGGCATCATAAAGAACTGAGAACAATACATCTTGAAAATTGTTTCTTGCAATATTATTCTCAATAAATTTACCAAAGAGTCCAATCCAATATGTGTTTCTGTTGTATATATTACGTAATGCCCCTCCATGTGCATTCACTTGGTTTGTTTCCAGTAGACATACATTCAGGGTAGATATTTCAATACACACTTCTTTATTTATTGTGATGTCAATGCTGTACTTAGTAATTTTGATGTATATTAATGTATATAATGTGTATGGCTCAGTGGTTATCGCTTCGAGCTCACGATCATGAGGTAATGAATTCTATTCTTGGATTGGGCTGTGTTGTGTCCTTGAGCAAGATCCCTTATTTCACGCAGCTGTAGAAATGCGTCACTATGTCAATGGCACCAAGCTGTATCGCACTTTGCCTTTTCCTTGGATAATATCAGTGGCGTGGAGAGGGGAGGCTGGTGTGCATGGGTGACTGCTGGTCTTCCACAAACACACTTGCCCGGACTTGTGCCTCGGGGAGGAAATTTCTAGGTGCGATCTCATTGTCATTGTTGATCAAAGGCGGTCTTTACGATGGTGGAATGTGAAGGAAAGTTAGCTGCTATTTCTAATAAGTCTGTTTACATTACAAAGACCTCGCTCGTTGGATTATTCATGCATCTCATGTAACTATATATGCAATGCAAAAGAGAGATTATTGTATTTAAGGATGTTTACCCGATGTGGTCATGTCTAGCTCAGACTTACTAACAGCCTACAATTCCAAAGAACATTTTCAGTCGGAAATCAACACCTCCGAATATAACCTTCAAGTTAAAAAGAGATGGGGATTATTCGAAGGTAAAATTTTTAGTAATTAGAAAGACAAAAAAAATTGAATCAAATTTCTTGCTGCTGTTTGTAGCAAAATGTGATACATACTTCACTGGGAAATGGCAAGTAAAAATATAGATAGGCTTTCGCAGGTCATAGCTTCATATATTCTGAAGAAAACCTTAATACACAGGTCCCACAAACACGCGCATACACACATAGAAGCGCACGCACTTCCGTGCACACAGGTACATATTGGTATATACGTGCATATGTAGATAGATAGATGTATGCATATATTTATATGTATATATATAAACATATATATTTATATATACATATATATATATAATATATATATATGTATATATATGCAAATATATTTAGGCATATATATATACGTATGTTTATGTTTGTATATATATGTATATATATATATATATATATATATATATAATATATATATATATATTATGTAAGTATATATATATAGACGCATACGGTATGTAGACACGCACATATTCCTATATATGTTCAGATGATATCAAGTAACTACAACTGAAAGTATTTTTCATACTTTACAGAAAATGGCCACTTGTCATAAGTGTGGTTATCAACTCCAGCTATGAATCTTGCCAATTTCTTCTTTAAGCCGTTTCTACTTGTCTCTCATTTACAGAATACATACACCTTCTCCCGCAGTAATACTTGGCTCCTTCTTTTCTCCCCTCTCTCCTCTCTCTCCATTCTGTTTTTATTTCTTATTCTTTGTACAACTCATTCCGTCTGTCCATATATCATTCGGCATCCTTCTTTCGCATATCTCGATACTTCCGAACCGAATATATCATATATGGTTTACAAAAGAAGCAAATCTTTCTATTTATTATTCTTATTCAAAATCATCATCATCATCATCATTCCTAAGGCGGCGAGCTGGCAGAAACGTTAGCGCGCCGGGCGAAATGCGTAGCCGTATTTCGTCTGCCGGTACGTTCTGAGTTCAAATTCCGCCGAGGTCGACTTTGCATTTCATCCTTTCGGGGTCGATTAAATAAGCACCAGTTACGCACTGGGGTCAATATAATCGACTTAATCCGTTTGTCTGTCCTTGTTTGTCCTCTCGGTGTTTAACACCTTGTGGGTAGTAAAGAGTAGGGGTAGTGGCACCTATTGTAGCCCACTTCGTAGTGTGGAAATCGACGTAAAATACAATAATACTGCAGCATATTTTCTGCTCCATTTTTGGTAACTTTACCTTCAAGACAACTTGAATGTAAAGAACAACTCAAACAAATGGAAAAAAAATTAGTTTAGCTGGCGGTGGTTGGAGGTTCCACATCAAATCACTGTGAAGATATCTCACCACGAATCTAAAATTAGATTATATGCCCTCTCGGTTTAAGAAACTAGTTACTCGCAAAAATTCCTATCGATGACTTGTCTTCGTATACCTTCAGGTCTTTTAGCCAAACTTAGAGTTTATAGGTTAAATTTCTCTATGTCGCAGTTTCAAGAGAGAAGAAAAAATCGGATGAATTTTGTTGTCAAAACGGCAGGAGGTGATTGGGGAGACGTGCTTTTGTAGATCATTCTATTTTGGGGATGTTGTTGGTTGCCATCAGTTTCTAGAGGCATAAAGGAAAGAAATAGAATATAGAAGTTTTCTTTTTTGTTAAATTGAATTATTATATGTATTTGTCTCATAATCTATACATATAAGAATATATATATCTACCAGTTTAGCTATCTGTATGTATATGTATAGACATATAGCTACACATACACACACACACACACACACACACACACACACGCACATATATATATATGTATGCATATATATACATATCTATAGATATGCAGATTTAGGTTCTTCTATGCGCTTTTTCCTTTATTCGTTTCAGTCATTCGACTGCGGCCATGCTGGAGCAAGGCTTTTAATCGAGCGAATGGCTTCAGGACTTATTCTTTCTAAGCCTAGTACTTATTCTATCGGTCATTTCTTCCAAAACGCGAAGTTATCGGGACGTAAACACACCTGCATCGGTTGTCAAGCGATTTTGTGGGAACACAAACATACGCAAGTATACATACACACACACACACACACATACATACATACATACATATATATATATATATATATATATGACATTGCAGATTTCCGATGTAGCGGATATATCATTGTTAAAGAGGACAACAAATGTTATGGCAAAGCAAACATCTCAAGTCATATATATTATTATTATTGGAAAAAATAATTTTAAGTCTTAAAGTTGTTTCTGGGAAGTCCCCAGAGTATGGGATTATTCTGCCATCGCAAACAAATAGGGACAATGAGAATTGTATAGACTAATGAAATGACGACATAGAGAACAGGAGTAAATGAATAAGGAGATGAAGAAAGAGAAGAAAAATGAAGTATAATAGCTCACAGTTCAAAATTCCAATCTTGTAGAAATAAATCCAAAAATACTTAGGTGTAATCCTGCTTAAATCCAGGATTTTCTTCTCTTCCTTCATCTCCTTATTCCTTTACTCCTGTCCTCTATGTGGTCATTTCATTAATACACACCTTTCTCATTTTCCCTATTTGTCCCAGATGACGGAATATCCCATACCCTGGGATATCCCAGAAATTGTAGTAAGACTTTCAATTTTTTTCCAGTAATAATAATGTGTATGACTTGAGATATGTGACTTGCCTTAACTTTTGTTGACCTCTTTAACAATTATATATATCTCCACTACCTCAAGTTTTCCTAAAATTTAAATCCACATCTTTGTCTATATATCTACCTTCTCTATACTGTTATCACTTGATATGAAAATTATGTATTAATGGAAAACCTCTATTAATGGCTGAAGAGTGCTTAGCATTTTAAAACTATTGTAATACTTACAACATTTAATAAAATGATGTAGTGCGTAACGATCGTACCAAATTACCGGAATCATTCTTGTTGCTTATTTTGATTATAATCACCTCACAGATTTATATGGATAACATCATACAGAATTCTGGTGCATCCAACTTAAGTACCATATTCATTTGAATCTAAATTTTGTTGAACTTATATATATATATATATATATATATATATATATAGAGAGAGAGAGAGAGAGAGAGAGAGAGAGAGAGATGAGTGTTTGCTCTCTCAGTCTTTGACCTTTCAGTTATTATTATTGCAGATGATTGCTATCAATATGAATACAATGCTTCTACATATTAGTATTCATGATTGTGTGTGTGTGTCTGATGCGTTTGCGGGTATGTCTTTAGTATATGTACGACTTGAATATGTGTACACTGCACCTATACACTCATTTCAAATGTGAATCAATTCTACAGTGGCAATAAACGCGATTATTTGGCAGCGGTAGCTATTTGCGTGGAAAAGACGTATGTTTGACTCCGCGAGAGAGATATGGCCGGAAGGAAATCAGGACAGAAATTGAATATTTTTAAGTACATTGATTGTTGAATTTCTATGACGTTCGAAACAGTAACAACATATCGTTCTTACTTTTGCTGTTTCCTTCCTTCTTCTCGTCTCCTTCCTTCTCTATAATAATTTCTCTAGCCACACCTTTATCTCTTACTGCTTTCGTTTATCATCTCTTACTCCTTTCTTCCACTATCAGTTCTTCTCATCCTTCCTCTCATTACCATCGTCGTCGCCATCGCTGTCAGAGTTGTCGTTTTCGTCATCATCATCGTCATCATCATCATCATCATCATCAGTATGTCTTTTCACAATGCAATTCATATTCTTCTACACATGCACCTTTTACGCGTTTTCGTCCTTCTTCACGTTTCATTCTACTACGTTCCTTCCTCTCAACGCATCGTCTTTCTTTTTTCATCAACTTCTTCACCCCTTGGTCTTCCATACTAATCTTCTTCCACCTTTCGTCCTTTCATCTCCTTAGCACTTATCGCTACTAAATTCATTCATCAACAATCGCCTTTCAATAAGCCAATGAATCTGTGTGTGTGTATGTGTGCGTGTGTCAGAGATTCAGTGTACGTGTTCGTATAAATATGTACCCTTATTTGTGCTTGTTTGTATTTATGTGAATATTATTCTGTGCGTATACCCATGGATGGATTTGCGGCGGGTGCATTCGACTGTTGTGAATATATTTCTTTTTCGATGTTGGTGCATTGCAGTATATATACGTATACAAAATTGAAAATAAGTGTGCGTATATGTGTATGTATATAGATATATATATATATGTGTGTGTGTTTGTATGCATATATACATAGATACATATATACATGTATATACACACATATATGTATATATACGTATATGTATATATGTGTTGATGGATGGATTTGTGTATATATATATATGTATGTTTTTTATATATAATACGCATATTGAAATTCATAAATATATATATATATATATATGTGGATATACGTTTCTACACACACACACACATGGCTAGCTAGTTAGTTAGCTAGATAGATAGATAAACAAAGATAGATACATACATACATACATACATACATACACATTTAAATGCATGCATGTATACATACATGTGTTTATATATCAAATCACATGTATAAAGCCGTGTGTAGTTGAAATATAAATGTAGAGAAGGTTTGTATGTATATGCATGTGGATGTGTGAGTGTGTCCATATGCGTGCACGAACGTACAGCTACATGTGTATACGTACAGACACATGGATAGATAAAGAGATTGCTTTAATGTATAAATAAATGAATAAATAAATAAACATTCAAAGATATTCGTAAGTAGGTAAAAGAAAGCAAAACAAAGCAAAAAAAGCATCTTTTACGCCTTAACATCGTATTCTCAGACTTCAATATAAACTGGATGTTAGAAAGAAGGAAATTAGTTGCAGGCGCCATTTTCTACTGAATGAAAGAATCCCTACATTTAGTTCGAACTTCCTTTTTCTCACCCCGTCGCACTCTCAATTTCCCTCTATATTTCTCTCCCTCTCTCCCTCACATTTTCTGCCTCTTTCTCACTCTCTCTTTCTCTTTCTCTCTCTCTCTCTCTCTCTCTCCTCTCTCTCTCTCTTTCTCCTTCTCTTTATTTTCTAAATTTTCTCTTCGTTCTTTCATTCACTTTGTCAGTTTGAATACTTTTCTCTCCCACTGTCTCTCTCTATCTATCATATATCTCTCTCTGACTTTCTCTCTCTCACTCTCTCACTCTATCTCTTACTTTCTCTCCCCTCTCTCTCTCTCTCTCTCTCTTTCCCGTGTCTTTGTTTGTGATTTCTCTCTCCTTCATTTCACTCACTTTGAATACTTGTTTCTCTATTTCTCTGTTTTTCTGTCGCTCCCCTCTTTCCGTCCCTCTCTCTCCCACTCCATCTCTCCCCTCTCCATCTCTCTCCCTCGCCCCTCTCTCACTCTCTCTATATCTTTCTCTACCCCCCCCCACACACTTCCTTTATCTTTTCGCGATTTCTTCTTTGCCTTTTCACCCGTTGACTCTAATATTCATTTCTCCCCCTCCTTCACACTTTACGAATACTTTTTCTCATTTTACTCATTCCTCTCTCCCTCTCTCTCTCTCCCTCTCATCCCCTTTGCTCCCCCTCTCTCTCTCTCTCTCTCCTCATCATTCTCCACAGACTATCTCTCTTTTATTCTATAAACATTCTCTCATGCTCTCTTGCTTATCTCCTTGTTTGTGTTTCTCTTTTCTGAATACAACCTATCTATTCTCTCTATTCTCTCTATTCCACTAAACACATTCTCTCTCTTTCTCTTTCTTTCTGCCTTTGTCTCTCCCTCTACCCCCTCTCTCTCTCACACACACACACACACACACACACCTTCACTCTGTAACGCGTCATGTTTCTTCTGGCTCTCCTTATACACGAGTCTGTCTTCACCTCTTTTCTGTTTCTTCTCTCGCCCTACCCC
>NC_043019.1:7574234-7595530 GCF_006345805.1 Octopus sinensis | reverse complement strand
AAAGTAGTAACACTGTACACACACACATTTGCACTACATATGCACAGGCACATATACACACACAGTTAAAACATTACACCGATTAACGAGCTACCATCAACAAGCACATACGCACAGATTGACCTTCTACCTCAAGCACACACACACGAAGACATCGCATACACATGGCAGCACTACACGCATACACAAACATCACATACGCATTATGTACTACAGACACACTCACACACACACACGCTATATAATAATACTATACACACACAGTACTCATACACACACACACATTATACTACACATAGATACACCACAGACACACACAGCACATATAACACAAACACCACACACTCACACACACGTATACACACATACATACACACATTATACTACACATAGATACACCACAGACACACACAGCACATATAACACAAACACCACACACTCACACACACGTATACACACATACATACACACATTATACTACACATAGATACACCACAGACACACACAGCACATATAACACAAACACCACACACTCACACACACGTATACACACATACACACACACACATACGCACACATGCGCACAAACACATGCACATACATGGGCATTTCAACCACATGTTAGAGCTACATGCAAATACAATGCAAAGACACCGCAATTATTAACACACCAAAATACAACACACACACACACACACACACACACACACACACACACACACATACACGCACACAACAGTCCGAACATTCCGCAACATGGAAGATGATTAACGAGATATGCAATTATAATGCAGATACAACAAACAGACGAGGGAAAAAAAGATTAAACACGATATATACACATGGAAACCTAATGTTGCCGAATTTTACATATCAGAGGACACACACACACCCGCGTACACATACGTACACATACATACACAGGCACACACACACGTACACACACACGTACATATACACACACACACGCACACACATTCACACACATACACACACTCGCACGCACGCACACACACGCACATACATAACACACACACACAAACACACACCGGGGCACACGCGCTCACACACACACATGACAACCTTGTATAAATTAAGCTATACAAGCATAGACCCACACACACAAACACACACAGGGGCACATTCACGCGCGCATACACATAAACACACAGGACAACCTTGTATAAATTAAGCTATACAAGCATAGACCCACACACACAAGACAACTGTGTATAAATTACACTACACAAACACAGACACGTACACACATGCACACACATACACACACACACACATGACAACCTTGTATAAATTACACGTACATAAGCACAGACACATATATATATACATGCACACGCACATCACACACATATATATATTTACACAAACGAACTGTCTCACACACATATTTAAAATAACGTGCATATAATTATACACGTTTACATATGCATAACTGAATTAAAAGATTAGTTTGCTGCACATACACACGCATTCACATAAAAACAACAACTTAGAAAACAAACATATATACACACATATATACATATATACACATGCCCACATTAACACATTTAAATGCACATATATTCATACGGACACATACAGTAAACCAGAATAGTCAGTAAAAAAAATATGGCCGAGAAATGCTAGTGCATACACTGATAAAAACAGCAGACAATTTGCCTTGTAATTAAGGAAATAGAAAAGGCAAAATATTCCTTTGAAATTTGGAATTAAATCAGGGTATGAGCCGGGTGGGTAATAAAGCATACATACAGACACACAGACAGACATTGACTCATGCATATATACATACATACATACAAAGATACATAAACACATATTCCAATTGAGATATACATATATAAAAGGCATAAAATACATGCAAAATATTATATATGCGTATATGTATACATACACATAAACACACACAGACACACACGCATATATATATGTATATACATATACATATATGTATGTATAAATATATAAACATATAAACGCATTCATACGTACTTAGATACATACAAACATATATACATACATACATAAAGACATTCATGCACACACACACATATATATATATGCATAGATGCATACATACATATCTACATAGATACACACACAACTCATAGTAGTATGGGAAGCTTACGTTGAATGTGATGATGATGATGATGATACACCAACCGGAAGAGAGAGAGAGAGAAAGAGAGAGGGAGAGAGAGAGAGAGAGAGATGGGGACAGTTGAGAGACAGATGTATGTAAATATGGGATCCGTGATATGTAAATATGGAATTAAGCATCTAAGGTATAACAAACAGTGTTTTAGGATGTGGGTGACGTCATTAGATAGAAAGACAGATGGGTTTCTGCATTGTTCCGCCTCGTCATGTACGAGGACTAACTCAGATGCCCACGGCCCACTCAGTATGAAGGTTATACTAACGAAAAATTGCAGAAGGATTGTCGGCTAAGATGAGAATGGCCATGTCTGCCTGGAATTAATTAATATCGCAAAAACAAAAAAAAACAGCTTCGGATGAAATATAATTGTGTAAAATCATATTTAACACTTTCGATCGAGTTTGATCGAGCATTCGCTTCTCTTTCATTTTATACCAAATAACAGTGCCGCTGGAAGAGCAGCTGCTGCTGGTGCTGTTGTTAGACGCGTTGTTATTGAACTACGGCCGTGCTGGGGCACCGTCTTAAAAGGTATTTTAGTCGGACGAATCGATCCCGGTACTTATGAAAAAAAAAGTTTCGTACATATCCTATCGCACTCATTCATTGAAATCACTAAAGTCATGAAGAAGTAAACAAACCAACACCGGATGCCAAGCAGTGGTGGGGAACAAAGACAAACACACATTGATATTCAAACACATAGACGTGTATATATATGTATATATATATATATTCCTTCTTCCCTTCTTTCCTGAGCGTCCAATAATACTATATTTGTTCCACGTCCTCGCATTGTGTTTTTTGTGTTTTCTTGTTTGGATTAACTATATATATATATATATATATATATATATATATACGAGCTTGGTCATAGAACCAATTAAACTCGTACTGCGAGATATCACGTCTATATATATATATTTTATATATTTAGTGAAGGGAAGAAATGGAGCTGAACGAAGATTCTACAGAATTCCTTTTATTATTTTCTACACATGTTTCAAAGGCCGCAAATTTCCAAATTCGTATTGAATAAGGAGACCATTTTGCAGCTTTCTCTTCAGGAAAATCCAGGAATTTAAATCTCCAAACAAATGCGCAGCAAGCAATTCGAACAAAACGCTCCTTCGGAGCCCATGGAATGGCACAAACTGTCTCTCAATGTGCGTTGACGTTAGGGGTGTGGAGGTCGACGAAAAAGTCCGTTGGAATAAATCGAGGTCAAACTGCGGTCAAACCTGGTAGGGGAAGAAATACTGAAAACCAAAGGGTATGAGTATATTCTAAGGAGCGTTTTATTCGAATTGCTTGCTGCGCATTTGTTTGGAGATTTAAATTCCTGGATTTTCCTGAAGAGAAAGCTGCAAAATGGTCTCCTTATTCAATCCGAATTTGGAAATTTGCGGCCTTTGAAACATGTGTAGAAAATAATAAAAGGAATTCTGTAGAATCTTCGTTCAGCTCCATTTCTTCCCTTCACTAAATATATTAAACTTCAATTATCCGCGCTAAGGCACGGTTGCGACACCCCTTGGTCGTAACTTCAACCATATTTTTTCTGTTGTGATTTTTGCTACACAGGTATCGGTTAAATTTTGAATAATCCGTAACAAGATATTCATTTATCCATTTCAATAAATATATATATATATATACTATATATATATAATATATATCTATATATATATATATATATATATATATATATATATAATATATATTATATATATATATTACGGTGAGCTTCTTTCATTCCGTCTGCCAAATCCATTGAGAAGACTTGGTTGATTCGAGGCTATAATAGAAGACACTCGCTGAAGATGCTGCACAGCGGGACTGAATCCTGAACCACGTGGTTCGGAAGCACAAACTTCTTACCACAAAATCACTCCTGCTGCTTCAATTTGTTCGTTGCGTGTTCATCAATGAATGCTTTAGATTGGTTTTCTTCTAAATTAATTAACGAATTTTAGATAATCTTAGATTAAAATACCGATGTGCAAGACGTTTATAGTGTGTGTACAAACGTGGGGTGTCACTGGCTGTTGTATTCTGTTCGTGAGAAACTTTCCAGAGAGACATAAGCGTCAGAAACACAAGGCTTCGTTCAGCTCGACGGTGGATCGCCGGGCCCGGTGTTTTGACCCGATTTGTCCCCGGTTTGGGCAAAACTGGATACTAGGCGGTTTATGGACTCATTAGGGCAAAAAATACCTTTAATGATGGAAGGCAAGGTTTACGATATCGAAAGAATATAATCTCCTTCCATCATCTTTTTGTTCTTCATGTAGTTCAGGCTTCTGACAGGCGAAGAGAAAAGTCATCAAGTATAAATGCTATTTACAACTGGTTTATTTACAGGAAAGGTGAAGTGTGCTGCTCTCAGCTACCATCTTAAGCTCCGATAGTGCGGGTGCCAGCTGTCTCCAGCCAGTGGGGCGTTCAGCAAGTGCTGCTGCGTAGTGCCGCTACATGCCTACCACATCGAGGAATTCCTCTCGACGGTATTATTGCACCTCGCCCTTCCGCTCACTGAGTCAAGGCATCACTTCTTAGATCAACTGGTCACTCTATGGATGGAAGCACTCCGTCGGTTCCGACGACGAGGGTTCCGGTTGATCCGATTAACGGATTAACGTGAAATTAACGTGTAAGTGGCTGAGCACTCCACAGACACGTGTACCCTTAACGTAGTTCTCGGGGATATTCAGCGTGACACAGAGAGTGACAAGGCCGGCCCCTTGAAATACAGGTACAACAGAAACAGGAAGTAAGAGTGAGAGAAAGTTGTGGTGAAAGAGTACAGCAGGGATCACCACCATCCCCTGCCGGAGCCTCGTGGAGCTTTAGGTGTTTTCGCTCAATAAACACTCACAACGCCCGGTCTGGGAATCGAAACCGCGATCCTACGACCACGAGCCCGCTGCCCTAACCACTGGGCCATTGCGCCTCCACTGGTCACTCTATATCTTTCTAGCCGTTGAAAATTCACTGTCTTTTGACCAAATCCACCGGTTTCCCTTCTCCACTGTAACCGGGATATCACTCATGTTATTCACTTTATATGTTGTGTCAGGCCTAGCGACCACAGCCTCATATCAGATTTATCCATCAACCAAAATGCGCTCAAAGGGCATTAGTCGAACCAAGAAAAAGACATTCAACGTGTCCAGCAAAAATGGATTCAATTAGAACCCGAAAACACGTGGCTGCAAAGTAAACGTTTTAACTACACCACCACATCTACACCTATATAATATTTACATACACACATAATACATACATACACACATAATACATACATAAATACATATATACGTACATACACATATATAAATACATGTATACATATATATATATGTATACATACATATATACATACGTACATATATACATACATATATACATACATTTATACATACATACATACGTACACACATACATACATACACACATACATACGTACATACATACATACATACATACATACACGCACACACCTACATGCATACTTACACGCATACATATATACATATATACACACATATATGATACAATAAATACCCTCAGGCGCAGACGTCCAGGTATGGCTGTGTTTGTATCAATGTTGCTTCCTAACCACAGGGTTCTGGGTTCAGTCTTACTGTGAGGCACTTTGGGCATCTGTATTCAAATATAACCATGAAAGTAGATTCGGTAAGGGAAACAGAAAGAAGCCCGCCATATATATATATATATATTATATATATATATATATATATATAATATATATATATATATATATATATAAAATTCTATAATTATGAGTATAATTATAATTAGGTTTCAGCAAAAATTTGCTTCCCCACAAAGCCGGGTGAATTCGTTATAATTTTCTCTTTACCTGCGTGAGTTCTTGAGTATTGCCGTCTGGGAGATTTTCTTATGGTAGTGAAATAGTTAGTTTTAACTACTATTTCTAAATTTCGATATGTGGGGAAGCAAATTTTTGCGGAACCCTAATTATGATTATACTCATAATTATAACATTTCTGTATAAGTTTACCGATAATGGTTCTTTTAAACATACCGAACTACTTGTAAAATTACTAATTACTAATTAATTAATTTATTTTAACCTTTATTATTATATATTATATATATATATATATATATATATATATATAATATGTATGTATGTATACATGTGTGTGTGAGTGTGTGTGTGTATCTTTGTGCCACCAATTTCTAACTGGTGTTGTTGTGTTTACGCCCCCACACCACCACCACGTAACTTAGCGGTTTGGTAGAAATTGAGACCGATGGAGTAAGTAGCAGGATTAATAATAAGAACAATCTGTAACGGAGGTCGATTTGTTCGAAGAAAATCTCCTCCAGGCTGTGCCCCAGCATGACCGCAGTCAAATGACTGAAACAAGTTAACGAATGAAAGAATGAAAGAATAAAAGAATTACTCAGAATGGTTGTTGGGAAATTTCCAGGAAATTTCAAGAGCTAATTAGTTTCAAGAATCCTGCAAATGAGACGATCATTCACCCAGAAGATGAAAATGTAAATGCCACAGCAAGCCTCGTTTTTAAAACATATGTTATTGGCATTTCTATAATTATCATTCTTGCACCATTTTAGTTCGTATTTCGGCGATGCTTTCTTTTTGTTTTTATGTTATTCTTGTCTTTTTTTCTTCTTCTTTTTCTCCACTCTTTCTTCTTTATTCTCATTCTTCGACATGGTTATTATTTTTAGTCCTTTATTCGTTACTTCACCGCTTCTCTCTATCTTTTTCTTCCTGTTCAGCTTCAGTGCGTTCTTGTTAATAAAGGTACTGACACACTGACACACACCTGGAACCATAGCTCCAGGTGTGTGTGTGTGTGTGTATGTATGTGTGTGTATGCGTGTGTATATGCGTTCCATTAAACACTAGAGTGGTTGCCATATTGAGACGAAGAGCAAGCAGGAGAGAACCACACTTAAACGTCCTGTCATAGTGATACCGTTGCAGTTTTTGTGACGGCAAAAAGAATAGCAGATGCAAGAGACAAAGAGAAGGAAAAAAGATGAAAAGAATGAAGAAGAAGCAGAAGATGACGACGACGACGAAGAAGAAGAAGGAGAAGGAGGAGAAGAAGGAGAAGAAGAAGAAGAAGAAGAAGAAGAAGAAGAAGAAGAAGAAGAAGAAGAAGAAGAAGAAGAAGAAGAAGAAGAAGAAGAAGAAGAAGAAGAAGAAGAAGAAGAAGAGTAGCCGTTACAGTATAGTAAGATCTCCCAGCTTCCTAGAAATAACAACGAAAATTTTATCTCTGTAAAAGAAAAAAACGCGACGCGTAAGTTGAATGATGTGGCTCAAGATAACAGGTTGAGAGGCCACGGTAGGAATGGCTTTGATGGTAAAGCTCCGGTATTTTAATGATAACTTGGCGATAAACAACGAAATATACTGCAGCGACAGCCACAGCAATTATATCATCATCATCACACAGTCGTCTACATCATCATCGTCGTCATCGTCGACATCATCACCATTTAATCATCATTATTCCCTTCTCCTCCTCCTTGTCCTCATCATCATCGTCATCAGCACAGGAACCAGCACCACCACTACCACCACCACCACCACCATCATCATCACCATAATCAACATCATCGTCATCACATCGTCGTCGTTGTTGTCACCAACATCATCATCATCATCATCATTTCTAAAGAAATACGATGCGTCAAAAGAACTAAAATTTCATGTGAACGAGTGGGCAAGCTTGCAAGTAAGGCATTTGTAATTTTAAGTCGATGTCAGCAGACAGTTTCGAAGAAAGCGGGAATAACAGAACGGTTAAGGTGCTTGTAGCGTGTTTCGGTCCGGATTTTCAGTTCAACTGGTAGAGTTACGCGAAGGGCAGCTATTCTCAACCAGAGAGGGAGTTACAAAGAAGTCCTATCTTTCTCTCAAAAATCGGGGAAGTTTAATGGAGATGTATAATGTGTCTCTTGTATACATATTACTGCGTGGCTGTCATGCCTGGATCCAGGTTTTGTCTGACCAGATCAGAGCGCATGCTATTCCCTTCAACTGCTAATATTCAACTGTGTGAAGGGCTCAGCTCGCATTGCCGTGGCTACAGAAGCGGCTGTCGGCCAAGTTTATCGTGCAATTGTCATACCACATTCTTTTGGCCGTGAACTACAGGAATATTTTAATTGTCACCACATAACCTTTTATGGAGAAAGAGGTTATGTGGTGAATGCTATTAAAAAAACTAAAAACAGGTATTTTCGTATTCTGTCAACCTCCTAATGACTCCCATCAGCTTGACTTTGAAAGGGAGATGCTATATTTCGTAAATTTTGTTGCAAGACGAGTGAAAGGGACCACCGCGAACCGAGTGGATGTCTCTGGGTAAGGAAGTGACAACCGGATGAGGACAACCGCCATGATGGTTGCATTTATTTGCCTGAACCGGCCATCGTTTTGTGGTATGTCCCCATGATATCCCTTCAGCGTATATTTACTACTATTATTATCATTTTTATAATTTGTATATTCATTCTGCGTTAACTGAAAAACAACACCACGGAGGAACCGACGGAAGCTTAGATAATAAACCGCGATAGGCGAACCGCGATACGGAAAAGGATGATTGTATGTATGTATGTATGTATGTATGTATGTATGTATGTATGCATTTATGTATGTATGTATGTATGTCAATGGTCATCTTCGAACCCGAAGGACGAACATTATTATTATTATGTATATATATATGTATATATATATTGTGTTTGTGTGTTTGCATATGCGTGTTTGCATGTTTATACCTACATATATGTGTGTGTTTGTGCATGTGTATCTGTGTGTGTGTTTGTATGTGTGCGTGCGTGTGTATGTATCTGTATACATTCATACGTGCATACACAAACACAGATGATGCATTCATTCCGTTGCGATTTTCGTTGACAAATACGATTAAAATGGCTAACGTATGTGTCACTCGAGTCAGTTGTGGATATTATCTTCCAGTATTGCATCTTGACTTCCTGTTGACCCGCAACACGTTGAATGGCATACAGAGGTCAAGTAATTTTCGGCCAGTTGCCAGTTCATAATTAAGACAGTTTCTATTTCATTCAAGCAGAATCTCTTTTTAATTACCTACATATATATATATATATATATATATATTATATATAATATATATATATATATATATATATATATGTATATATATAATATATATTATATATATATATATATATATAATATATATATATATTATATATATATTATATATATATTTATGCATGTATATATACATATATATATTCACATATATGTACACACACACACACAAACATATATATACGTATAATATACATATACAAATATATTTGTACAGTTATAGATAGATATAGTATGTATATTTATGTACATTTATATATGTAAATATGTATATATATATCCATATATATATACACACATATATGCACACACACGCACACGCATACATATATATATACATACACATGCAAACGCGTATATATATATATATATATATATATATATATATATATACATATGTATACACACAGACACACACACATATATATTTATATGTAATTATTTAGCTATTTGTTTATATTTTTATTCTTCATTTCTTTTATTTTCTTTGTTTAGCCAATGAACGAATGACACGATAGTGGCATATTGGAAAATATTATTATTAAAAGGTGACAGACATATGTAACATATTGCATGATCATCATGATCATCATCGTTATTATTATTATTACTATTATCATTATTATTGTTGTTGTTGCTGTTATTGTTATTATTATTATTATTGTCATTGTTATTATTATTATTATTATTATTATTATTATTATTATTATTATTATTGGCATTATCATTATTATTATTATTATTATTATTATTATTATTATTATTATTATTATTATTATTATTATTATTATTATTATTATTAATAATAATGTGGTGAGCTGGCAGAAATGCTTACCATCCTTTCATCCAGCTTTACATTTTGAGTTCAAATTCCACCGATGGCGACTTTGCCTTTGATCTTTTCAGTATCGAAAAATTATCTACAAGTGAAACACTGGGGTCGATATAATCGACTAGTCCCACAAATTTGAGGCCTTCTATGTACATCATATATATATATATATATACATAGACACACACACACACACACATATATATATATATATATATATATATATATATATATATACATGTATATACATACACACAAACATACGCGCACACAGTCATAAATGTGTGTATGTCTATGCTATTCATATATCGCATGTATGTATATATATATATATATATATATATACTACAAGAATGATATTTGCTTCTTATTATAGAAATAAAGGATTTATACGACTGCAAAAGAAGTTCTCAAATCATAAATGGGTAGTTAAGAGATGCCAACATGTTGCCTCCACCTGGGGTATCGAACCCCAGTATTGAGAGATGTGAAGGAGTGAATATGGGAGAACCTGACAAGTACTGTTAGTGGTAGAAATACGGTTAGGGATGGCCCTGGGAAATCATCTAATTGTAGAAACCCTCGATTATGTTCCCTTGACGGGTTCTGTCTAATTACCTATGCAGTGTATAAATGCGTTGTTAAGGATAAGGATGATTTAAATAAGTTTTATAGAAGCAGTACATTAAATTTTAAGGCTAGGTATGTGGCCCACATGAGCTGGTTCTCAAACGAAAAATACTGCAGCTCTACCACACTACCATCTTATTTACACGATCTAAAAAAAAGTAATAACAGTTATTCACTGGAATGGTCCATTATTTCGAGAACCCCTTACTTCAGAGTAAATATAAATAAGTCTAAGTTGTGTGTAAAGGAATCCCTTGCAATCTTTAAGTTTTTTGGGCCAAAAACTTTGAATAGATTTACTGAGGTGATCCCTTTTTGCAATCATAGGTTTGCGTCCACTGTTTTTGGAAGTGTATAGAAATAAAAGTAGATGTAATAAAATTGTTTTAGCGTTACAGGGATTTGAAACCGGCGACGTTGAATTTCTGTTAACTACAGCCTCCAGAGTGTTTAACAATTGTTTTTTGTATTTTTTTCCTATAAGAAATTTGGACTCGTCCGCTGATAGGTTCTTCTTAAATTATATAAGCTTTTCATTAACGGGTGTAAGCTTTTCATAAAAGTTGATCTGTGCATGCTTCATATTTATGTTGATGAGGCGGGGGTTGTTGCCATTATACACTTTAGTGTAAATGAACTGCGGTGGTGAGCTCCCGAAATGGCCATAGACATTTGTGATTGTTTAATTTCATCGGTGATATCTGTTTATTGTGAACTTCAAAGGTACTTGTGTGGAGGAAGTACAAGACTTTTTTCAAGATGTACGTGAATTTGACCTGTGGAATCCTGTTTACTTATGAAACTTGGATGTACCTGTGTGAGGTAAGTAAAAGACTTTCAAATATTATTTTAAAATTAAAAAAAGATTTTAAATAATTAAAAAAAGATTATAAATAATTAAAAAAAGATTTTAAATAATTAAAAAATTAATAATTTTAAAAAATATTTTAATCGTCAGATAAAATAGTTTGAGTCGGTGGACATTTATTTTATTTTATCTTTATTTTATATTTGTCTTTGAGGCTTTTGGTAGTTTTGAACCTTTAGTCGTTGTATGTAACTTTTAATAAACCGTTCTATTTGTATTTTATTTGGATAAATATATTTTTACATTCTGTGATTTGATTCGTATTCTTTTTTCATGTTTGTAGATCATGGTGTTATTTTTTTATATATATGATTAAATATTTGCGGGGTGGGGGTGTATGTAAAGTCGTTGACCCAAAATCAATGTTTCTTTTATAACTAATGCTCCTTATATATATCCATACGTATGTTCTGTCGGATTGGTAAACCCAGGCTCTCTTTCCTGTCATTGGATTCTTTTGTATTTTCGTGAATATATCTGTGTGTGTGTGTGTGTGCGTTTGGAGGGGGTAGTGTGGAGAAAAAACTTGTATTTTTCTCTCTATCATTACACCCTCTCTTCTGTCTTTCCCCTTGTCTTTCTCTTTCTCCCTCTCTGTCTTTCTCCTCCTCTCTGTCTCTCTCGCCTCCTCTCCTCTCTCCCTCTCCCCCCTTCTTTCTCCCTGTCTGTGTCTCTCTCCTCCTCTCTCACTCTCCCCGAATGAGAATTCTCTGTTATTCAATTATATATGTAAACAAAATTCCCATTCAGTCCCATTGTTCCTTTCTGCTATGTTGGCAAAAGAAATGTCAATAATTCCAGCGCGTTCGCAAGAATCGGTGTCTTGAAGTCTACACAGAATTACCATCTCTGTGATTCCTCGAACTGTCTACACAGAAGACACGAACAAGTGAAATGAAATACCAAATCGAATTCGTGAAGAACTCTCTATAGAGAATTGCACAAGTTATTGAGAGCAACGTGTAGACGATTAGTGAAGACAAATAGTAAAAAAACAAACGTTCCTTCCCGAGTCGTACCGACTTATTAGGGCCGGTTCCCATGGCGTAAATATGACCCACCTAGAGGGGACGCCTGCCCTTCACTGGGTTACTCGTTTTTGCTAATCGAGCGAAATGGATCAACGCGAAACGTAGTGCGTGCTCAAGAAAACGCGTTGCCTGGGCCAGGAATCGAAACCACATTTCAGTTATTTCGATTCGTTTATAAGTGAAATCATGAGGCCGTCTTTGTTGTAATGGGGGTTGTGATGGGTGTGTTGTGGTGGTATGGTGGTTGTTGTTGTTATGATGGTTGTGGTAATGGTAGTTATTGTTCAGATGATTGTGGTGGTGGTGGTGGTAGGAGTATGTGGTTGTTTCGGTGGTGGTATACTTGTAGTGATGGTGGTGTTGTTGTGGTGATGGTGGTTATATTTCTGGTGATTGTGCTGGTGGTAGTTGTGGAAATGGTAGTTTTTGTGGTAGTTATGATGGATGTGGTAGTAGTTGTGGTTGTGGCTGCGATGATTGTGGTCGATGATTAGGTGGTAGTTGTTTTGGTGGTGGTGGTAGTGTTGATACTGCTTGTCACAATGGCAAGCCTCTTAACCACGGAACCATTCCTAATATGAGGAACTAAAAAGCCACAAATATAAAAAATAGGAAACATCTGAAGTTGTTACCATGGATATAAACGTTTTGAAAATCCGTTATTATTATGTTAAGTCCAAACAAAATTTCGTGTTTTGTGTCCTTGGTGCCTTCTAATAGCAGAAACATTTTCATTAGCGTTAATGTCTTCTATCCTTTAAGTGTTTCAACTGTTAGACTGCGGCCATGCAAGGGCACCGCTTTGAAGGATTTTAGTCGAACAGATTGACCCAGCCACTTTTGTTTTGAAGCCGGGTGTTCATGCAATCAGTTTCAGCGAGGTTGTAGGAAAGAAAACAAACCAACACCAGTTGTCAAGCGATGGTAGGCGACAGACATAGGCACACGTACACACACACACACTCAGAAACGCACACACACACACGCATGAGGCACAGATGTCTATATGTATACTCTTTTACTCGTTTCGGTCATTTGACTGAGGCCATGCTGGAGCACTGCCTTTAGTCGAGCAAATCGATCCTAGGACTTATTCTTTGTCAGTCTAGTACTTATTCTATCAGTCTCTTTTACCGAGCCGCTAAGTTACGGGGACATAAACACACCAGCATCTGTTGTCAAGCGATGTAGGGTAGACAAATACACACACACACACACACACACACACACACATACACACACACACACACACACACACATATATATATATAAACGTACGATGGGCTTCTTTCAGTTTCCATCTACCAAATCCACTCACAAGGCTTTGGTTGGCCAGTGGCTATAGTAGAGAACACTTGCCCAAGGTGCCATGCAGTGGGACTGAACTCACAGCCACTCCTGAGACCTATGTATAGACTTGTATATGATGGCTTTCGATAAACGTATGCAACAGAAAATGAGAACATCGTTGAGCTGAAGAGTGTTGTAGGTGTGAAGTGTGTGTGTGTGTGAGAGAGAGAGAGAGAGAGAAAGAAATGGTGAGATGCATATTTGTACAAGTGCGTGAGAGAACGTGTAAATAAATGTGAAAGGTCGAATGTGTGTGTGTGTGAGAGAGAGAGAGAGACTGGTTGTGTGGATGTGCATGACGCTAATACAGAGATTTCTATGTATTTAATGAAGGTGAGAGAAGAGTGGAGTGAAAGAGATGGTGTGTGTGAGAGAGAGAGAGAGAGAGAGAATAAGAGAGTGAGCACGACTAATGTAAATGTATATATATGTTTGTGTGTGTGTATATATATATATATATATATAGAGTTCTACGTCTAGTTGTGGTGTCCTGTACTCACGTATATATATTTATATATGCATTTATATATGCATCTATATATACATGTAGATGTAGGTACGTACATATATGTTTGTATGTATGCATATATTTTATTTATTACACTATATATATATATATATATACACATATGTATGTATGTATGTAAATGCGTGATTCTTAGATAGGGCTAATGGATGTGTGTGTGTGAGAGAGATAGAGAGAGAGGGGCTGTGAAGGAGGCGAGAGGGGTTCATGTGCGAAATCGGCGAGAAATACACGGATTTGGAGATTAATAGAGGACAATATGTAGGTATATGCGCTGAGTTTGGTAAACGTGGGACAGATAGATAGACCGGGAGATAGATACATACACATACACGTGTATCCATATATCTATGTATCAAAACGTGTGTATGTATATATATATATATATACACACACATATATATATATATATATATACAGTGAGTGATAGAGACAAATAGATTTAATGATATACAGGTGCGTATATACACGTATCTCTGCGTGTGTATAGAAGTGCATATTGTTTATATATACGTACTAATAGGTATATATGTGTGTGTATATATATATATATACCACGTATGCGAATGAACGGTGTAATATGTTCATAGTACAGGAACTGCAGAAATAGTGTCAATTGTGTGATATCTGTTTATACATATACATATGTATATAATCCCTGTATATATATATATATATATATTTACATATAAATATACATATATATTTGTATACACACATATATATGTGTATGTGATTGTCTCTATAAATGTGTGTGTGTATGGAAGTCCATCTAAAGCCCCCCTCCATCTTCTCCTCCTCATCATCTTTTAAGTAACAGCCGTTTGTTTGGAACAATTTCTCACCAAGTCAATTAAGACTGATTGTTGAACAGGTCGTCGTTATATTACTTTATGAGGTGAAAATATATGCAGCGGTGATAATGATGATGATGATGGTGGCGATGACGATGACGGCGCTGTCAGCATCAGTAGCAGTAGTAGTAGTAATAGTAGAAGTAGTAGTACTGTTGGCAATGGTGGTTGTTATTTTAGTTGTTAGTGTTGGAAGGTGGCGGAGGTGTTAGCGACTGCAGTTTTGTCTGATGAAGGTGGGATCTTTCACCGTAGTTCTTGGTCCTGATGTTGCTGCTGCTGTTGTTGTTGTTGTTAGTGATAATATTAGTATTGTTAGTATTATTGGTTGTTGTAGTCCTTGCTAGTTATTATGGCGGGGAGTGATCAACGTCAGTAGGTCATATAGTGTTGTTATAAGATGAGCTGCCGGAGTCGTTAGCATGCCGGAAAAAATGCCTAACAGCATTTGTTCCGGCTTTATTTTCTGAGTTCAAATACCTTCGGGGTCGACTTTGCTCTTCATCCATTGTGTGATATGTGTTTATACATATGCATATACATATGTATATAATCCATATATATATATATATATATATATTATATCTTTACATATAAATACATATATATATATACCTTCATCCATTCGGGGTTGATAAAATAAATACCATTTGAACACTGGGGTCGGTGTAATCGACTTACTCCCTTCCTCAAGATCGCTGTCCGTGTGCCAAAATTGGAAACCAACATTGTGTTAGAAAATTACTATTTTAAAATCTCGCAATGAGAGATATTCAGCAACAGTACTTTGGGGTAAAGGTTATTTGCCAACATAACATGGCAGTCCTGGTTGAGGACGAATGTTGCTGTAATTTAGCGCCAGGAGAAATCATCTCCAGCTGGCAATACGGCACGATCTGTGTCCTTATATTTTCGAACAAGGGATATTATTTTGAGCTGAGTGGAGGTGCTAGATTCCCTTGTTCGAAAATATAGACACAGACCGCGTTGTATAGCCAGCTGGAGATGATGTCTCCTGGGGCTAAATTACAGCAACATTCGGCCTAAACCAGGACTGCCATGTTATGTTGGCAAACAATCTTTTGTTTTGTTGCTGTTGTTTGTGGCGGGTGGTGGTGGTCGCGGTAGTGGCGGTAATAGAAGTAGTAGTAGTGGTGGTAATGGGTTGCAGTGAAGGTGATTGTGATGACCATTCATCTTTATAGTTGTGATGCAGTTTGTTGTAGTTGCGGATGTCTTGGTCTTTTGTGACGATTGTTCGTGTCATAGTTGTTACTCTATACTTCCATTTTCATCTCGAACACTGCCAATCCGAGCGTGAGCACCTCGTCATCTTTATCTATGTATAGGAAAACCGGTTTCGCAATATTCCGGATATAGATTTCTAAGACAATGTATTGAGATTTGAATAAGATTCTCTGCTTTTTGTCGTAGATCCAACAAAGACGTAGAGCCTCTGTCTTTGGTTTCTTGTATGGAATTAGCATTTAATCATGATCAGTAATAATTGAGGTATTAATTGTCGATTGCCTGGAGCTGTTAGGAGACCAATCATCTCCGAAGAACAGTGGCCCCTGCATTTGCGGTAGAACAGGCAGAGTGAGGAGGCATCACGTCATTGGACCAGAAGTTGGCGTTTAGTATTTACAGACACCGTGTTAATCTGGTAGGCCTTTATTCGGATTAGGCCAAAGATGTCTGCATGTGGTGCAGCCTACCGGTCCCAGATGTGGGATCAGTACACAGCTGAGGTTCTCATGCGGTGTTTGTAGAGGGTCCGAATGTTGTTAGAGACTGAAGTTTTTTTTGTGGTTCGGAACAAGATGGCTAGATTTTGTGTTGAAGTTTTGTCACTGTTGAAGATCTGCGTTCGGCGGGAGAAAAAACTTCTGGGATTAAGGATTAGTAATTACTGTAATAGGATGTATGAGTAGATCACTGCCATTGGAGAAGGTGTCATTGAAGATGACGACAAAAGATTCGTTGATTAGAACGGAGTATGGAAGAGAAAGACTGAACCATGACGTGAAGTGGAGTTCATAGAGGTCGGGTTAGGGTCAAAGAAAAAGAGGGAAGGAGAGAGAGAAAAAATGGGAAAGAGAGAGATAAAGGAGAGAGAGATCGCTAGTGGTGGTAGTAGTAGTGGCAACAGAGGTAGCAGCAACAGTGGATGTCATCCTGGTAGTAGTGGTAGTAGCAGTGGTAGTAGTGGTAGAAAAAACAACAGCAGTAGTAGTGATCATAGTGCTACTAATATTAATTGTAGTATGAGTTGTAGTAGTAAGTAGCAGTATTAGTTGTAGTGTCAACTGTAGTAGTATTAATAGTTGTAGTAGTGTCAATCGCAAAAGTAGCAGTGGTAGCGGATAGAGTGGAGGCAGTGGTGGTTGTAGTGGTTGTGAGTCATTGCTATTTGATGAGCTTCTGCTGCTCTCTGCTCTCGGGGTTGCAGTCGTTGTTGTAGTAGTAGCTGTAGTTGTTGCTGTCCATTATAATGATGATAACGATGATGATGATGATGATATGGTTGTTGTTGCTGTTGCTGCTTTGAAATGTGTTCGTAATTACAATCAGATTAACGAGTGATAATTAATCTTCGTATGTGTGTGAGGGTATGTGTATACGTGCGCGGATGTGCGTGTGTGCGCGCATGTGATGTATATACGTATATATATATATAGTA
The DNA here is from genome assembly GCF_006345805.1 of Octopus sinensis. Lineage (NCBI taxonomy): Eukaryota > Metazoa > Mollusca > Cephalopoda > Octopoda > Octopodidae > Octopus > Octopus sinensis. Next base: position 7,577,391 of record NC_043019.1, on the reverse strand, counting down.
TATATATATATATATATATATATATTGATACAAATATATATTAGTCTACAAATATATATGTCATTTATATATATATATAATATTATACAATATATATGTCTAACAAATATATAAAACTAGCATTTATACATATTATATATATATATATATATATATATAGTATACAAATATATATGTATATACAAATATATATGTATATACAAATATATATAGTATATACAAATATATATGCATTATACATAGTATATATATATACATGGCATATATATATATATACACCAAATATATTGCATTTTATACATATGTATATATACATGCATATATAATATATATGCATTTATACATATGTATATATACATGCATATATATATATGCATTTATACATATGTATATATATACATGCATATATATATATATATATATATCGCATTTATACATATGTATGTATATACATGCATATATATATATATATATATATACACAAATATATATGCATTTATACATATGTGTATATACATGCATATATATATATATATATATACACAAATATATATGCATTTATACATATGTATATATACATGCATATATATATATATGCATTTATACATATGTATTATATATACACAAATATATATGCATTTATACATATGTATATATATACAAAAATATATATGCATATACATATTTATGTGTATATATGTATGTATATATACATGTGTATATATGTGTATATGTTTGTATGTATGTATATATACTACACATATGTATGCATGTATGTATCTATATATATTATATATATATATTATATACACGGATCTATGTATGCTTGTGCGTATGTATTTTGTATTGTCAGAGAGGAAGAGAAAGAAGAAAGGAGAGGGAAATGCATAAAGAATGAATCAAGAGACGCAGAGAGAGAAAAGGGGAAGAAAGAGATGAAAGAGAGAGAGAGAGAGAGAGAGAGAGAGAGAGAGAGAAGAGAGAATATTGAGAGGTGGATACAGTACGACATACAAGAGAACGAACGAGAGAAATTGTAACAAAGAAAAAAATTAATGCACCTCTATGTATATATATATATGTGTATACACAAACACACATATATGTATAGAGAAGAGAGAGAGAGAGAGAGAGAACTATAGGAATGCCGATTTATAGATTTAATGAAAAATCTGCCACAAATTGCAACTATGAGAGCAATTGACCTTTCTCGAAATATCTTGTCGTATCGAATATTGTCTAAATAAACCGACTATCTGATAAATATAATCACACAGTTTCAACTGCAGAGTGGATCGATATCGATATGGAAGTGCTGAAAGGGCAGTGGGTTAGCAGATTCGCTAACGTATCGAATGGATATACCTTCGCATATTTGTATGTCTTGAATGTAATCTCAAGTTAGCGGGGATTATCGATTAAATCGACCTCAGTACTTGACTGGTATTTTATTTTATCGACCCTGGAGATATGAAAGGCAATGTGGAGCTCGGTAGCATTTGAACTTACCTTGTTCTCCGTCGGTCATGACAGCGTAGGTTCGAGTCGATGCGATCAACGGAACAACCTGCTCGCGAAATTAACGTGTAGGAGGAGCTAAGGTGTAGTAGTGGCTGTGTAGTAAGTAACTTGCTTACGAACCACATGGTTCTGGGTTCAGTGTCACTGCGTGTCGCCTTGGGTGAATGTCTTCTCCAGACTTGGGCCGATAAAAATCATGTGAGTGGAGTTGGTAGACGAAAACTGAAAGAGGCCCGTCGTATATATATATATATATATATATATATGTGTGAGTGTGTGTGTGTGTGTCTGTGTTTATCCCCACAACATCGCTTGACAACCGATGGTGGTGTGTTTACATCTCCGTTACTTGGCAGTTCGGCAAAAGAGACCGATAGAATAAGTACCAGGCTGCCAAAGAATAAGTCCTGGGGTTGATTTGCTCGACTAAAGGCGGTGCTACAGCATGGCCGCAGTCAAATGACTGAAACCAGTGAAATAGTAAGGGTGCCAATAGCCGAGTACTCGAAGACAGCGTACTCTTAAGGTAGTTTTGAGGAAGAATGTGATAAAGCTGGTCCTTTGGATTGTCAAACGATGTTGGGGGACAGACACGCAAACACACACACACACACACACACACACACACACTATATACATATATACGAAGCCGTCGTATAAATGTATATATATATATATATATATATATATATATATATATATATATATATACACACATTTATACGGCGGGCTTCGTCCAGTTTCCGTCTACCAAATCCACTCACAAGGATTTGGTCGGTCTGGGGCTATAGTAGAAGACATTTGCCCAAGGTGCCACGCAGTGAGACTGAATCCGGAACCATGTGGTTGGTTAGCAAGCTACTTACTACACAGTCACACCCCTGCGCCTATGCAACGTAAAGTGTACAATGACTGCACAACGCAGAGCAGAGCTTCGTATGTCTTGTGTGATGTGTTTCGTTTTGTAAGCGGAATTTCAGCGAGGGAGTGTAATGGTTAACGGTTACTGCAGCAACAGCAGCAGCAGCAGATACCATCTGCAGTGAGAAGAGAAATAAGAATGATGTTCCTGAATAAATCATGAATTCGTAGCACATATTCCTTCTTTACTGAGAATTGATGTCTATTTCATAAAAAAAAACCATATTGTAAATACGTATGTTAGATCTTTTGATAAACACACACACCATCACATATCAAGCGTGGACATAACATGTTATTCATCTCTCACACTATCAGAGGTATTCTCGCACACACGGGCACACACGGGCGCACACGAGCACACGCACATGGGCACACGCACATGGGCACACGTACACACACCATCAAGAACACATCAAGCGTAGACATAACACGTTAGTGGTCATTCACACTATGGGATGTATATTCACACAATAACACGCACGCACACACATTGTGTGTGTGTGTGTGTACGTGTGTGTGTATGTGACTAGTTGTGTCTTTGTGCCTTTGAACGACAAGTAGGTATAGATAAACAAACCTAAACTCGCCTAAACGATGTATTACCAATTTAATGTGTCCCCTGGTGGGTTTTTATTTTCTATGTTCAAATGTGAAAGAAATTCACTTGCAACAGAGAAAGACTTGTGTGTGTATTATTCTAAGGGGCTAAGCA
>NC_043019.1:7524234-7556734 GCF_006345805.1 Octopus sinensis | reverse complement strand
ACGTCTAATTGATTCGCACTGTTCTCTTGCTTTTTCTCTTTTTGGTTGCTGATATATATATATATATATATATAATATTATATATATATATATATATATATATGTATACATATATATGTGTGTGTGAATGTGCTGGCCTGTCTGTGTGCATGTCTGTGTGTGTGCGCGTGCACGTTCACACACACACACACACACACACACACACACACATATATATATATATATATATATATACAATACATTTAAACATTTTATTTAAAACATCACATGTAGCTACTCCATGTATAACGTGGCTGCTTTGATCAGGTGACGAAGTTCTGTTTCACTTGATTATTTACTGCAGCTCATAAAATGTGTAAATCTGTTTGCAAGCCTACAAGCATGTGTCTGTGAGCATAAATATTCATGTATGCATACGCCTACACGTACATATACATACATACATACGTACATACATATATATATATATATGAAGGAACAAATATCCAAATACAAAAAACGGCAAAGATCCAAATACGCAAATTTGAAAATTTCACAAATACATTTTATATATATATATATATAATATATATATATATATATATATATATATAAATCGTTATATATATACAAAGGCACACACATATTCACATATGTAAATGCACGCTCGAATATGATGAGTGTGTATACATAGAAAACATTCCTGGCAATTTCTAACAAGGACATCTATGGATTAATCACGTAAAACAAAAGACAAACATTTTACTACAGTTTTGAACAAATACAAGAATCAAACGTTTTTCAATGAACTCAAAATTTTCCGAATATTGTGTTTATAATGTTATTCCATATACAATCTATATATCTTTTTGCATATATATATATATATATATATATATATATATATATATATATATATATAATATATATATATAGATATATATATATATATATATATATATATATATATATATCTTTGTGTATATGCATTTCGTTTGTTATATGTTTCGTTCTTTGTTCTTATTTTATCATTCTCTTGCCTCGTTTTCTTTGTATATAAATGTATTTGTGAAATTTTCAAATTTACGTATTTGGATGATGTTTGCCGTTTTTTGTATTTTTGTATTTGGATATTTGTTCCTTCATATCTATTGGTTTGTTTATATGTATTAATGTGTTTATGTCTTTGAGAAATTACGTAATTTTTCTATTTGCGAATTTGTATATTTGTTTCTGAATTTGATTTGTGCTTCTTGTGAGAGCAGAAATTGAAATTTATAATCTATAAAGAAAATTAGAGGAGATACATCTATGTGTATGCCGAATGGATGTGTAACTGGGTATAACTACACCCATATACATACAAACATCCATCAATCCATCCATAATACATACATCTATTTATATGCATTCTCATATATATATATATATATATATATATATATATGTATGTATTTATATATTTGTACATATACGTATACCTATGGATATTTATAAATATGTGTGCGTATGCATTTTTGCTTGTGTGCGCATACGTGTGGGTGTATGCATGCGTGTATGTATGTTTGGGATTATGCCGATTGCTGAGCGTTTGTTTTACTTCGCTTCTCCGTTTCTGTCTTCGATAGTTTGGCACCAAAATTAAAATATCGAGGTGAAGAATTCAGTTTAAGATGAAAATGAAATTGAAAAGTAAAACAAGCGGAATATTATTTTCTTGATGTTTCGAAACCGTTAAAAAAACTTCCATAAACGTGAATCCATAGCGTTAACTTAAAATGGATTTTAAATGCTGGCCCAAGGGGGTGAGGTGATTATAGTGTCAAAACGTAGAGGAGTAGGGACCGAAGCCGGACGTGGTTCCTCCTGATGATGTCTTGGGCTAACTGGATCCTATAAAGGAGCTGTTGTTGTAGCAGACCACGAAACATAGTTGTTATTCCTTCCTAAATCCATTGCATTGCTGGAAATCCATCCGGACTATCAGCAGGTAAGTCATAGTCGCCAACGTTACGCATTCTAGCGTGTATGTTTCGCCTGAGTGTAGCAGCACTGAGCTAGTCTTTACCTAAATAAAGGGTTCCACTTACATTCGCTTACCAACTATGGCCACCTTGAGCTAGTTTCAGCTGCTGTTAATTGTTTTTTGTTTTCAGGTGGTATACTTGTATGCCTTTACTCTTTTACTCGTTTCAGTCATTTGACTGCGGCCGTGCTGGAGCACCGCCTTTAGTCGAACAAATCGACCCCGCCCAGGACTTATTCTTTGTCAGCCTAGTACTTATTTTATCGTTCTCTTTTTTGTCGAACCGCAAAGTTACAAGTTCGTAAGCACATCAACATCTGTTGTCAAGCGATGATGGAGACAAACGCAGACGCACAAACACACACACACGACGGGCTTCTTTCAGTTTCCGTCTACCAAATTCTCTCACAAGGTTTTGGTCGGCGTGAGTGTATAGCAGGAGAGACTTGCTCAAGGTGTCACGCAATGGGACTGAACCCGGAACCATATGGTTGGGAAGCACGCATCTTACCACACGACCATGTGTATGATATATTCTCACATATATACGTGTGTATATATTAGCGATGGAGGTTGTATTACTTTAATCCCTCGCCATATCGCTGTTCACCTATCGCCGTTTATCATTTAAGCTCACGTCGATTCCTTCGTGGTGTTGTTTTGCATTTATAATAAAATAAAATTACACAAATAATGAAAATAAAAAAAAAAACGTATACAGCACATTACTGTTTCTACTTCGCGGTTTTTCCTATCGCGGGGGTTTTGGAACGTAACACCCGCGATAGTCGAGGGATTATAGTATATACAATCACCATATCTGTACGTTTGCCTTTCACTCTCTCATTATCTATCAATCAAGCAGTCTGTCTGTCTGTCCGTCCCTGTCTGTCTGTCTCTATCTGCCTAACTATCCGTCTGTCTGGGTGGGTGTGCGCTTGTGTTTATCTCTGTCAGTGTTTGTTGCGTGTTCATATATGTCTGTCTCTGTGTGTGTGTATGTATGTATATATATATATATATATACTCACATATAAATATACACATACAGATATACATACTCACATATAGATATACTCATATGCACGTACATGTAGCACCAACAGTAGTGGAAGTAGTAGTAGTAGTAGTAGTTGATGCAGTAATGTTACACATGAATGAGAATACTTCAAAGGACGACCAGGGATACATACAAAGAGATAGACAAAATAATTTTACTCTCGCTCAACTCTCTCTCTCTCTATCTATCTATCTCTCTATGTATGGATATACATGTATATAATGTAAGAATATATATATATATAATGTACTTATATATATGTACTTATGTGTATATACATATATATATGTACTTACGTATATGTACTTACGTATATGTACTTATGTATATATACATGTATATATATGTATATATATATAATATATATATATATATATACATACAAATATATATATATAAATGTACTTTTATATATATATTTATGTACATATAGGTTCACTCACATACGTATATATAGTTACAAATGTCTTTAGGCATGCAATCATATATATATATATGCATATATAAATATACAAATATATATGCATATATAAATATACAAATACATATGTACATATATGTGTATATATATACGCATACATATGTATATATATGTGTATATATATGTATGTATGTATCGACATCCAAAGCGTCACCAAGAGGAATTGAAAATAGAAATAGTTCTTTAGATAACGAGAAGTTATTTTCAGGTAAAGGAATGGAATGTCTGTGATATTCTTTGTTGAAGTGCGAAGCAGAAAATTACAATGGATTCTTTGATGCGGAATATTCTCCCTCGGTTCTAAAACAATTTTGTAGAACCACTTCATGTTACATCTACCAAACAGGAGCATAGAATAACAAAAATAATAATAATAATAATAAAAAGTAATAGGAGCCTGCAAGGCAATTTCAAGGTTGTTGCCTAAGATACTAGGCTAGAAGTAACAGCCATCTTATACCTCCAAACTTTCATTTTGCTGTCGCAGTATACGGTTTATACACACACACATACACACAAACATATATATGCCCCTCTCTCTCTGTATATATATATATATATATATATATATATACATACATATATATGTGTATATATGTGTGTATATATATATATATATATATATATATGTATATATATATATATGTATATGTATATACTCATTTTGGGGTTAAAGGATGGTATCTGCTGAGATGATTCTAAAATACAGTAGATAAAGATCTAACGATATATCTTTTTTCTACACCTCTGAAGAGATTTTGCCCTATACAATGATGTTAATAATTGTTATTTAATATTTTTAGGCTTAATCGAAACAGCTGTAAGGGATTCGTTTCATTTTTGCAGATTATAAATTTTCATTTAGTGCTATATGTCTATTTCCTTATTTTTTTAAAACTTATATATATATATATATATATATATATATATATATATATATTTATATATGACTAAGCCCTTTTGTGATTCACCTGGCCACAGAAATGAAGCAGGTATGGTAATGTCTGGAAGACTGTTGCTAATAGTTGTACTGAATTATTACGATAACAGTCACAAGAACAACACAAGGCCAATAGAATCAACAACAACAGTAATGGGAGCAAAAGAGAATTGGCAGATTGTAACGCATATTCATGTTGGAAGATGGCAGCATTTCGTCACACATTGTACTCTTGATAATTTCTATATCGTCATGATATACGAGCGGACAGCTGATTTTGTTAACGTTGAATGCGAGAAAAGACATTGTTCGATAAATAATGTAGAATCTCTGGGGCTGACAGACCATGCGGAAAGGAAATGGAAACGAAATAGTGGCATGAAGTTCTTGAAAGTGAGATTAAAAACAAAGTGAAGCTGCAAAAATGCTTGAAGTGATTCCAGAAATAGTTTGTGGTTGCCCTGCGGTGCAGTAACAATAGGGAAATGGGAAAAAAATGGTAAGCTTAATTTGGAATCGAGATAGGTGGGGAATTGAGATAATTGGGAATTGGTGGGATTCTGAAGAAGGTTTCTTTGATTCAGACTCGTTTGATGTGAATTGTCTCTGAACAGAAACACTGGCATCGGAACCATTGTTGAAGTGGCAATAATAATCCTTTCTGCTGTAGACAGAAAGGGCTGAAATTTGAGGGAGTGGGGGTGGTCTTCTCGATTACATCGATTCCATTTTTTAACCGAAAATTGAGGAAGGGGGCTAGTCGATTATGTCGATCTTATTTCTTAACTGGTACTTATTTTATCGACCCCAAAAGGATGAAAGGTAAAGTCGATCCCGGCGTTATTTGGACTTAGAATGTAAAGACGGCGAAACACTGCTATACATTTTTTCCGGCTTGCAAACGATTCTGTCAGTTCTCCTTCTTTGAAATGGTGATAGTTATAGTTTCTGTTTGAGGCACGTGGTCATCAACTGGGGAGTACGGTGTTATTCAACCTTGCTAACCCCAGTATTTCACTGGTACTTTTGCTATCGAATCTGCAGGGACGGAAGGTAAATGTTGTCTCAGTGCTTTTACATGCCTAATAAATACCACAATCTTTGGTACCGATTCTCCAATGATTTAGTCAGCTCAAGGAGGTCACTTTTTTAAACATCATAAGGGGCAATACAGAAGCGTAACTGTTAATACATATGCACAACCACGCACATATATATACGTTTACGTATACACAGCGGTATGTCTTTACGTTCTGAGTTCAAATTCCGCCGAGGTCGACTTTGCCTTTCATCCTTTCGGGGTCGATAAATTAAGGACCAGTTACGCACTGGGGGCTATATAATCTACTTAATCCGTATGTCTGTCCTTGTCTGTCCTTTCTGTGTTTAGCCCCTTGTGGGCAGTAAAGAAATAGGTATTTCGTCTGCCGCCACGTTCTGAGTTCAAATTCCGCCGAAGTCGACTTTGCCTTTCATCCTTTCGGGGTCGATAAATTAAGTAGCAGTTGAGTACTCTGGTCGATCTAATCGACTGGCCCCCTCCCAAAATATTTCGGGCCTTGTGCCTAGAATGGAAAAGGATATTCAAATCATTTCACATCTCATTACACTTAATGTGTCGAACCTCTTCTGTGTTGCACTAATTCTAATACCCAGTCTTGTCTTCACAGAACGTAACCTGCTGGAATCCTCACTCTGCTAATATCTTTCATCTGTTGATCTGCAATACTGTAAGCTGAACATGAACGGCCTCAATCTCAGCAGTCTTGTAAGAGTAGCGACCGTCATGGACAATAACAATTCAGCCATATACAACATTCATGATAATAAACACACAGAAACAAATACGGACTCACAGATATAGGTATACAGCTATACATTTATTTATAGATATGATCGCGTCGATGGAGATGTGCAAATAGTATTAAATATATTTGCAAATGGTTTACTTTACAGCAGAAATGTCGGTCAAAATTCTTAATGCATATTTTAGTAGCACAAAATATTTCCTTCCGATACCTGGCATGCTTATAGTCACGTATGAAGAAATCATAAATGACAATAGTTTCGTGTTTATCAAATTTTACTATTTACTGTCGCATATTCGTTACGGTCATACGAGTTGGTGCTGAAAAGTTCTTGGTTCTAAGGGTGTCGCGAAAGGCCTGGTTGGAGGCCTTTTGTCCGGCGTACTAAAGATTCTGTCAGCTCGTCGCCCTAATAATGATGAAGATGATGGTAATAATGATGATTAATATACTACTACTACTACTACTACTACTACTACTACTACTACTACTACTACTAATAATAATAATAATAATAAGAGCACTCAGAGCGGAAACCTCCGCCAAGGCAACACCAATGTCATCTCAACGATTAGCCAAAAATGATTTTTTAAATGAGAATATCTGAAATAAACTCGACTGCAATACCTTAATATTGTCAGATTTTTCGAATTTTGAGCAAGCACAATTATGTTTTTCAGAAAAAGTATTAAATGTATTGCTTCTGAAAAACGGAAATCTCCTGGAATCTAATTCTGCGAATATGTCATCCTTCCATTGGAGATCTTGACAACAATACATCTCCTTAAATGGCGACTATACAATGTCATAGGAGGTGGATTCAAGTATTTTAAAAAAAAACCGTGGAACCTTCACTAAGAACAAGAATATAAAAATATCTCGCGTAAATCTTGAAAATTACCAAATGAATCAAAACCAGGAAATTCATATTTCAGTCTTTGATAAAACTTCGCTATAAAATTTTTTCCAAGTGAAACTTGAAGAAGTTGATTGAAGCTTAACCGACACAAAAAGGGACGTGTCTGTTTTCAATCATCTTAACCAGGTCCAAAATACATCCTCTTTCGCCATAGCTATTGTGCAACAGAAGAATTATCTGTCCTTCTCTATCAAAGAATTTCGTAGTCCTGTTTAGGTTGAAATGACACCGAGCGCAACTTTGCTCTTCAGCCTTTCGCGGGTATAAAATAAAGTACCATTCGTGTACTGGAGTCAATGGAATCCACCCGCAAAGTGGGTGGATTTGTGCCACAATAAGAAAGAACGCCTATTATTGTTGCCTTGGAAGGGTCATTAGCCCAATAACGCACCGGTTCAATTTCACTTCTTTGGCAAACTGGTTAAATATTCTGACCAACTAACAAATCGATCGTTTGTTTAATGTGCTGGTCAAGCAATTATTATTATTATTGGGCAAAACGCCCAACGCCATTTTGTTCGTCCTCACGTTTTGATTTCAAATTCTGTTGAGGTCGACTTTGCCCTTCATCCGTTCCATGTCGTTGAAATATTTACCAGTTATGTACTGGGGTGGATGTAATCGACTTACCTCACCACCGAAATTTCAGGCCTTATGCCTACAATATAGTAAGGATTATTATTATTATTAATATTATCATTATTATTATTATTATTATTATTGTTATTATTATTATTATTATTTGGTATAAAGACGCATGAGCTACACATTTCGCAAATTAATATTTAAAATGGTAAGTTTTTCTCTTTATATTACCAAAGAATAGAATTTTTTCTTGATATTTCTATCAAAATAATATTGGTGGGCTACGAGTGAAGCAATATTGTTCAAAAACCAATCTCTTAAACAAAGACGAAGAGAAAAGGAAGAAAAAAGAAAATAACAAAAACAAAAATATATATTCATACATATATGTATGTATGTATTAATATACTTGTATGTATATATATATATATATATAATGCACACACATGTACATATATATATACCATTTATCGTTCTTCCTGTCTATCTATCTGTCTATCTATTTATGTCTGTCTGACTATCTATCTCTCTTTCTGTCTATCTGTCTTTCTGTCTGTCTGCCTACATATCTGTCTATCTCTGTATGTATGTATCTATCTACCTACCTTTCTCTGTCCATCTCTATTGATATATTCCTGTTTCTTCAAGCGTCTTATTCACGTTGTGTTCATCACTTTTCCCTTCCCATAAACGTCCGCCATTCACCACTAAACGCCACAACATACCGCACTCTATTCTTATACATACCTTCATGCTACACTCTCCTACACTGTATACACAAAAAGTACATAACACCCTACAATCATACTTATTCCACACCCGCGACCAATACCTAGTAGTATGTTAAATATCACTAAGCCCCACCACGCCGTACGAAACACATCTGTACACCACAATCCTCAACGCAGCATTAAATACCCAGCAACACAGCACCCAGCCATATTGTTTCTCTAACCACAGAGCACTAAACTATATTAAATCAGGCCAATATTGAGAGCGATTGGGTGTGAATGAGGGAGAGAGAGAGAGAGAGATAAATAGGAAGACAGAGACAGGTAAAGTGAGATAGATTGAAGAAGATGGGAGATGGAGGAAGACAGAGGTGGTGGAGTCGGGGAGAGAAGGAAAGAGGAAAAGAGGAGAGAGAAAGGTGTGTGTGTGTGTGTGTGTGTGTGTGGATTCTACCTTGATTTCCCTTGAGAAATGCAAAAATACGAAGTGAAAAATATTCACAGCACACACCTAGATACACAGACGAACTAGGCCAACCACACAAATACATTCACACATACGAGTAGAGATGCGTACACAGACACATACGGCCATATACATACACATACTCACAAACACATAGACGTTGATATTCACACAAAAGATACATATATTGGCTTACATACAAGGAAAATTCATATTGACATACGTTTATACATACTTATGTACATACATACGTACATACACATATACAAATATACGTACATACATACATACTTACATGCATATACACGTACATATATACATATATTCGTAATTACATGCACACATACATGCATACTTACATAAACATATACATACATAATACATACATACATACACACATAATGCATACATACATTCATACATACATACATACATAGGTATATAAGTACGTACATACATACGTACGTATTTACATACCTACTTACATACATATACACATAAATAGCTGCCTAAATATATATTCATAATATATGTAAAAATAATATATATATGTGTGTATATATGAATATGTATACTCACACATATTGATATATATATATATAGAGTGAGAGAAGTGTATACAAATATTAATACACACATACTTACACATCTTTACAAACTCATTCACGCATACATATAGAAACACACTCACACACACTCACACACACACAGGACAAGTAGACATTACATCATTATGCGTAAGTTCAACCGTAGTTCAACTTAAACATGTGTACTGAAATACAAGCATGGTAGCATACGCACATACAAATGTATATTTAAATACACACGCATGCGCGGTCGTATGCGATCATACACAGCCATACACAGCGCCGTGCCATAGCAACAAACCTAAACACTACAAATAGGTGTTCGGCAGAGATTTTAGGAATAACAAGCAAATCCTTCTCAAGTAGCATCCTAGTGTTTTTGGAAAAGTCTGGCACATTGAATAATGTTCTAGATTCAGTGTCTGAATAAAGACGCGATGGTCTCAGTTGGAACGATTTTGATCCAAATATATACGTCCAGGTCTATTTTGATGCTAAACAAATCACATCATTTTATGCATAGACATTTAATACAATGTATGTATTTATGCATGTCTGGAAGATACAAAGGAGGAAATAGAAACGGCAAGTTCATTCTGAAACGTTCAACATGCAACGGGTTTCACTGCTCACCTGTAACTTAACGATGAACCCGATGAACGGAGTTGCGTTTAAACGTGCAAACTTGTAATTTCACCCTCATTGTTTCATTTATCTGAATGGTATTTGTTCGTTCGTGTGTGTGTGTGTATGTGTGGCGCTCGAAGTCGCTGGAAATGGAGATTTCCAGGTCCAAATTCTTGAACGCCGCTGCTGCTGGTGTGATTACAGCTGCTGTTGCTGCAGGCTGTTCAAGTTCAATTCGACAATATTTTACGTCTTATTTTCTCAGGAACAGTTTGGGGAATTGGTGAAATGTCAACCGCGTTGGAGAACATAAATATTAAAGCTGTAACTGAGGAAAGAGTCAGAAGTGGTTGTCGGAGAATATTTCAGATTTCATCAGCCCCAATTTCTGACCCCTGAATTCCCCACTATAGTAATACGGATTACTATATGTGAGGCATGGTTGATAAAGATACCAACCGATCTGCTGAGATAGTGGCCAATATCAAGGAGGTGTTCGGAAATCTCCCCCGGGGACACTGAGGAATGCATACACCAGTTTCTGGATCGCCATGAGGTCGTGCCGGAAGTTGTTGGCTGCTACTTTGAGTAAACATACCCCCACCAACCATAATCTAGTTAGTATTCTTTTAGTTTTTAAAAAATATTTCACTTTTGAATGGGATTTGTGCTTTCGTTTCCATTTACAGAAACTAACGGAAACTATCAAATTTATCCCGAACAGATTGTATTACGACTCGAGTAAAAGTAAATATGCATATATATATATATATATATATATATATTCTGCTCTAAGCACAACGCCCAACAGTTTTGGGGAGGGGGCCAGTCGATTAGATCGACTCCAGTACGCAACAGATACTTAATTTGTCGACCCCGAAAGGATGAAAGGCAAAGTCGACCTCGGCGGAATTTGAACTTTGAACATAGAGACAAAATATGGCTAAGCATTTCGCCCATGGTGCTAACGTTTCTGCCAGCTCACCGCCTTTGAATATGCATATATTGCTGCAGGTGTTTTCACTGCTGCAGCTCATGCAACTATTGCTGCTACAGGTGTTATTAATGTTGCTGCTGCTACTATTCCTGCTTCTGCTGCTGCTGTCATTATTATTGTAGCTGCTGCTGCCGCCGCATGCACCGCTACTACCGCGGTTGCCGTAACTGCTATTACAACTACGTTTACGTCCATTAGTGGCGGAATCACGAACTGTATGCATTCAAAATGGCTGCCGTTTTCTAGATAATAAACGCTGTGTTTAGCTAGACGTGTTAAGTGCTGTGATATCGGTCTGCATTGTTTAGGACCTCCGCTTTTGTTTGTCAATGTTTTGTTTTTCGTTTTGTTTCGAATCTTAACATTTAGGTTTTAAATAATTAAGTGTCATTGTAGTGGACAGAAATCTAGAATCACCGCCATCCACCAGCTATCAGCAGCAACGGATGTTTAATAGATTGCATGAATGGGATGGATGGATGTGTAGACAGATGTATATTTCTATGATAGCATGATTACATACCTACACACATTTACACACATATGTATATACACACCTACATATATATATAAATACATGTATACATACTTACACTATATATATATTTATATGTAAATGTATATATATATATCTACAGATATATGCATGTATTTTGTATGTAATTATGTAGTTATAGTGCGCATATACATACATGTATATGAGTATATATGCATACACACACACATATATATATATATATATATGTATATATGATGTATGTATAGTCGTATAATGATACACATTGCACATACAGAAATACACACACAAACCCACAGGCTCGCATAAACGCGCACACACATGAGATATTCACTTTAACTATTGACTTCCGAAATGAAAGTCAATGGAGTGTAAGCTTCAGAAAATGACAAAATCAGTTATAAACGAACGCTTTATCTGCGAACACATCACCAACATATGTCGTTACAGATACATTCCAATATGCACATACAGAAATTCATAAGACCTTCTGTCTGTCTGTCTCTTTTTATATATTTCGATCTTCACACACACAAGCACTCAAATGCATATATAGTTCTCATCCGGGCGGTTTGGTTTATATTAGAATACAGGCGTGAGTGTGCGGTTATGAAGCTCGCATTTCAGTCATGTGATACTGGGTTCAGCCCCACTGCATGGCACCTTAGGCAGATGTCTTCTACAATTCTAGGCTGACCAAAGCCTTGCGAGTGGATTTCGTAGAAGGAAAATGAAATGTCGCACACGTATCTATGAATGTGTATGCGAACAACTTGCACTACAGATAGGACCCTATATGAGAACATTAAATAAGCTAAATCACATTGTCTCAGTGTCCTATTTATAGACACCGAGTATTTCCATTTCTACTTGAAATAAAGGAGTCTTAATAATTATTTTTTGTCATTTTAACCTATTTTCAATCATCTTTAAAAAATTAAAAGTAATATTCAAAGATTTAAGTCATCCGGGACTTAATGGGTTAATTTATCGACCCTGAAAGGATGAAGGGCAAAGTCGACCTCGTCGGAGAACGTAGCGGCAGACGAAATACCTATTTCTTTACTACCCACAAGGGGTTAAACACATAGAGGACAAAGAAGGACAGACAAACGGATTAAATCGATTATATCGACCCCAGTGCGTAACTGGTACTTATTTAATCGACCCCGGAAGGATGAAAGGCAAAGTCGACCTCGGCGGAATTTGAACTCAGAACGTGACGGCAGACGAAATACCTATTTCTTTATTACCCACAAGGGGCTAAACACAGAGGGGACAAACAAGGACAGACATAGGTATTAAGTCGATTACATCGACCCCAGTGCGTAACTGGTACTTAATTTATCGACCCCGAAAGGATGAAAGGCAAAGTCGACCTCGGCGGAATTTGAACTCACAACGGCAGACGAAATACCGCTAAGCATTTCGCCCGGCGTGCTAACGATTCTGCCAGCTCGCCGCCTTACATATTTAGAATCAAAATAGCATCTAGGTTTGTTAAGGTGTTAATTAGAACGTAAGGAGGAAATATCTCACAGTTATATCTTTAATAAAATTTCATTAATTAATTAAAGTTCATTAGAAATTTTTTTGAAAAATATTTACTCGATATATCTTTAAAAGTAGGTGTGTATCCGCAATTATTTAGCGAGCAATACACGAGTATGATAAAAAATAATAAAAGACCGTTTAAACCATCAGTAGGTTTCCATAAATGGTTGTAAGAATTGCACTTCAAATGTTTACAGTAATATCCTCGTATAAAACAGCGTAACTTTCGAAATAAAAGTAGACTCATCGATTACTGATGAACAGTATTGATACGAGAAAAGTTGACCTCTGAAGATTCTGTGTTAAAACAGAGAAATAGTGTGCGAACTGTAAGTATAAAAACAGGAATAAATGAATATATCCTCTGTATAAGAAATGTTCCGTCCTACATTAAAATGTAATTATAATGGCCGTGTAATCAAGAATATTACACACACACGTATGTATACAAGTATGTATACATGTATGTATACATGTATGTATACATGTATGTATATATGTATGCATATATGTATAAGTATGCGTAGCTGCAATGTGTGGAGTAGTTATCCAATGAGCCATAACAAATGTTTCTGCGATAATGGCGGCCATAAAATTCTGTAACAATTAGTCAAAGCATTAGGAGCGCATCTATAGCGGCGGAAGTAACCATTATATCAATACAGACTGTAGTGTGTGTGTGTGTGTGTGTGTGCGTATGAATGTAAGTGGCTATGTGTGTGTATTGAGAAATTAATGGGGGTTATATGAATATATATATTGTGTATATCGAAATGAAATTGTCTCTTTAATGCGGTATATATATATATATATTATATATATAGACCACACTCACACACCGTACACATGCATATATATATATACATATATACATATATACACACATATATGCATATACACATATATACACACACACACACACCACAACACACACACACACACACACACATATATATATATATATATATATATATATATATATTATATAAAATATATTCGAGACAAAACCACTATTTTGCAAAACAAACAAGGAAAGACTTAATCAATACATAAATTTTAATAAATAGTCAAAAAACCGCCACTACAATCGTTTCTTGTCTTGATCGACAATCTTCAGGTGGACTTCCAATAATTCAGTGTCAAATTATGAAGATTGTCGATCAAGACAAGAAACGATTGTAGTGGCGGTTTTTTTGACTATTTATTAAAATTTATGTATTGATTAAGTCTTTCCTTGTTTGTTTTGCAAAATAGTGGTTTTGTCTCGAAAATATTTTATAATATTTTACTATAAAATCGATTTAATCCTAAATCTGATTTTTTCCCTGTAAATTTGGATTTATTCCCTAATATTTATTATTTATATATATATATATATATATATATATACATACATATGTGTGTATGCATATATAGCTACATGTGGTGTATGCATGTATGTAATGGACTATTTATACATAGAACCATATAGACAGATTCGTACACAGATTTAGGTATGTCTGAATGCATGTATCTCTCTCTCTCACCTCTCTCTCTAGTTATCTCTCTATTTATCTCTCTGTCTGTCTATGTGTCTGTCTGCCTCTCTCTTACTCTCTGTCTCTTTCTCTCTGTATGTATTTATGTATATATACATATATATATACACACATACACACACACACACAATATATGTGTCTTCGTGTTTGCGTGCGTGTGTGTGCTTATGTGTTGAGAGATAAAGCTTATCCTAGCAAAATTACGGATAGACTCAAACAATCTCTTTTACTTCGTTTAGCCACTTTAACAACGCTAAATGCATTTTTCTCTCTTGGTTTTCCTCGATACTAAATATAACCTGGACAATACTTTCCGTTCGAAGTGCTGATAACCCGGACTTAAAGAGACTCAATCTTTTCGTCAGGCATTAGCAGCCTGACACATCCGCAACTTCTTAACTAATCATTCAACCTCAAATCTTTTACCTTTTATTTGTTTTAGTTATTAGACTACGACCATGCTGTGGCAATACGTCGAGGAATTTCGATCAAACGAATTGACATCAGTACTTATCATTTCTAAGCCTGGTCCATTTTTTTTATCGATCTCGTATGCCGAACCTCCAAGTTAGGATTGTGTGTGTGTGTGTGTGTGTGTATGCAAGAGGCTAAACAATATAGAGACACGTGTACTTTCCACGTACTTCTCGCAGAGAATGTAATAAGAATGGGTCACTGGAATGCAGGAACTCCATCAGTTACGACACTAAGCGTTCCAGTGGATATGATCAATGGAACAACCTGCATGTGAAGTTAACTTGCAAGTGGCTGAGTACTCCACAGACACGCGTATCCTTAACGTAGTTACCAGGGAGATTCAATACCATACAGAATGTGACAAGACTGACAATTTGAAGTACAAATATAATTCCTTTTTGCCAAGCGAGGAGATTAAAGCAAGGTAGAATAAATTGTCTTGCACAAGGGTACAGCAGGCCTCGCCAGGAATCGAACTCATGGCCTTACGATCGTTAGCCGAAAACCCTAACCTCTAAGCCACACGTTTCACACCACATACAAATAACCCTTTCTACTGTAGGCACATAGCCTCAAATTTAGGAGAAGGAATTTTTTATTCTCTCTCTGTTTATTTTCTTGTATTCGTTTCTGTTGAAGAGCGTAGGCTCGAAATGTAAGAGTTTCTCACCTTTCCGAGCATTCATCTAATACACATGTTCGTTGCTTATACTCCTGTCGTCGACTTTTGTTTTCATTTGTCTTTTTTTTTTGTAAATTCCAACTATGTATTTGTGTATCTGTGTGTGTGTCCGCCCACCATAGGCAAAAGAAACCGGTAGAAAAATTACAAGGCCTATACAGAATAAGTCCTCGAATCGATTTACTCGACTAAAGGTTGTGCTCCAGCACGACCGCAACTAAACGAGTGAAACAAGTACAAGAATAAAAGATTATATATATATATATATATACACCCACACACACACACACATAGATAGATATAAATGCCCTGATGAAGTTCTTGAGTGATTGTAGCATCATAATGCACTAAAAGATGCGGAAGATTCACCTTGATAGAAGCGGAAACGTGACGTAGATGAAAAAGAGAAAACAAAAAATGACTGCATAAAGAAAAAAAAACAAATTGATATCATCTATTCACTGTTTGCCTGAAAGTGATTCATTACACACACACATAATATATATATATATATATATATATATATATATTATATATATATATATTATATATAATATATATACACATATATATATGACCATGCAGAAATATATATACTTACATCCATACGCATACATATGTGTGCAAGCACGCGTGTTTGTGTGAGCGTCCGTGTATGTGAGTGCGTATGTGTGTGTGTGTGTCTTTTTGTGTGTCTCTACATATACACAAAAACAGCCGCGAACACAGCGACTCTGGTGGAGTTTTTCAATGTAATCGACATACAACTCACTAAAACACAAGTGTACTCACACACACACACACTCATGTACTTACTTATATATTTCTCTCTCTCTCTCTCTCTCTCTCACACAATATATATATATATTATATATATACACATACACACACACACACTCATGTACATATATGATTCCTCTCTTCTCAATATATATATATATATATATATATAGATATATATATATATATATATATATACATACACACACATCCATAGAGAGCGAACGAACCTGCGAATATGTGCCAACGTAGGCAAACAATTGTAGCGTGCTTGATTCAGCTCAACGCCTAATGGACGCTAATTCTCTGTTCAACATTTACACACAACAACTTCCCTCATTCAACGAAAGGAACTCTCTTAATTAATGTTTAGATGTAGTTAAGAAACGCAGTTTTCACAATCTCCTCAGTCACGTCTGTATACCTTTAACATCACCCGTGTATTTGTTTTTCTGGATTTTTTTTTCCTGTTCTTCTGTGTGCCTTTGTCCCTTCTTGTCTGTTTGGTTGTGTGCCTGTCTCTTTGTCTAGTTATGCGTTTGTCGGTGTATAGACATGTCTTTAAATGAATTCCTGCCTACAGAGACTCGCACACACACACATACATGTATGTATATATAATATATCGCTGTATGTGCGCGTGTATAGAGTAATACTTAGAATACGGTGCTGGAACACAATCGCGGGGCGTTTTAACCAACGAAGTAATGGATTCGCTAAATAAGAAAAACCTCGCTTCTGTTATTGCTTGAGAATAAAAAATAAGTTGAAATATATAAGTCTACTACTTATCTCATTGGGGAAAATGCTTTGCGAAATTTTATCTGTTTTTACGTTCTGAATTCAAATTTGGTCTGTTGAATTCTGGGTTCGATATATATGACTATCTTCTCTACCAAACTTCCTTGCTTTGTGCTAAAATTTGAAATCAGTACAGAAAACAACTGCTTAAAAAAATCACATTAAAAGACAACGCATATATGTATATTTTCACATTTATATATATGATTATATTATATATAGATATATAATAGATATATAGATATATATATATAATATTATATATATATATATATATATTATATTATATATATATATTATATATTTATATATATATATATATATATATAATATATTTATATATATATATTATATATATATATATATATATATATTTATTATATATTATATAATATATTATATATATATACTATATTATATAATATATAGATATTTATATAATATAATATATATATATAATATATATATATTTATATATATATATATATATATATATTTATATATATATATATATATTTATATATTATATGAATATTATATATATATATATATATATTATATATATATATATATTATATAATATATATATATCTTATATATATATATATATATATATATATATATATATATATATATATATAACAATTGCAGCGTTGAAGGTGTTTATAAGTCATTTAAAAACACACAAAATCCGTTAGATTCACTTTAACATTTAAATTTAATTTTACAAAATATTTTCTTCGCTTTGAGCCCACGACCTGATCATTGAGATGCAGCACTGAATTAGTCGCGGTCTCAAAGCGACGAAAATATTTCGGCAAATTATATTTAGATGTTGAAGTGAATCTAACAGTTTTTGTGTGTTTCTAAATGGCTTATAAACACCTTCCACACTGCAATTATTTTCGTTCCAGCACACGATGTCAGATCAGGTCACTCGCTATGCAAGTACATCCCCGTAATATATATATTAGTTTTTAATAATGAAGTCAAAGTAAAAAGTGACATTTTGAAAATACTTAATACGTACGTTTCTGATCTACGTAATACTTAATAGAAAATATATCACTTACGCAACATCTTCCTCGGGTAGCAGATATTAAAATACAAACCAACTGACGTAATTTTTTCTATATATACACCTCGTCAGTAAAAGTCAGCTAGTCGGGAGAAAGAATATATGTAGAGAAGGAAAGGAGATATATATATATAGAGAGAAACGTTATCTGTGTATCATGATGAATACGTGTTCACTATTAATTATCTCACCAATGACTCATAAACAAAAAGGGCATATGCGTTTCATTCTTGTTCGGTCTTTATGACGACGTATAGCCTGTCACCTCCGATAAATAGAAAAAGTGTGAATAATACATCCACGATATTGCGTTAATCTTGCCGTACAAAAATAAACTCGGTGTACGCATTTGATATAACGTTTGACTGTAAGCGTCACCTGTCTACCATACTTAATGTATATACACACTTGACAAACATGACACTGTGTGATTTGTTTTTAGAGAAATTCAGTCCACGGCCATGTTGTGTTATATATACATGTGTAGAAACTCAACGCATACAAATGCACAGAGATTTGCATATCATGTATTATATTGTACACATAGGTGCATGTGTGGCTGTGTTGCAAAAAAGAAACTTGGTTGGGAAGCAAGATTTTCACAACTACATGGTGCATCATAACCCCATGGATCCGGGTTCAGTCCCAGTCCGTGGCACCTTGCGGAAACGTCTTCTACGTTAGTTTTTGGCCAACTAAATCCTTGTGAGTTCATTTAGTAGAGAGAAACTAAAAGAAGCCCGTCGCGCGTGTAAGTGTGCATGTATATGTATATATATATTTTATATATACACACATATGCACACTCTCACATATGGAAATAGATTGATAGGTAGATGTGTCCGTGTGATTCGTTCCGTCTGTATTAGTCCATCCCCATCGCTTTACAACCGGTATTGGTATATTTTCGTTCCAGTAAATAAACCAACGCATTGACATCGATAGAATAAGTTGCTGGTGTCCATTCGTTTGACAAAAAGTATACCACATGACTGAAAAAAGTAAGAAAAGAAAACAAAAACCAAAAAAAATATAAAAATAAAATAAACATAAAAAAAAACGAGGACATCTTGCACAGCAGGACAATTTCTTCGTGAGATATAAACAAGATATCGCACGGAAACCCACACGTCCACCTGACAAAAGAATCGATCTCTCCAATGTTATTAAAATGATATTGATGATATCATTGAGTTACCGGATTCTATTTTTTTTTTTTTTGCTGTGTCCCACATTTTAACACGCTTTTCTCCTCCACTACCCTTACACCCACCAAACCAAACCAAACCAAACTAGATGGAACCGTAATTGACTAAAACCACTAAGGGCTAAATCTACACGTTGCCAACGCCTATATATATATATATATATATATATATATATATATATATATATATATACATACACATACATACATACACAAATGTATGTGCTTGTGTGTGCGTATACATGAATATAATATATATATATATATATGTGTGTGTGTGTGCGCGCGCGCAGTTTTATGCATACAATGGTTTATATATTTATATATAATATATAACATTAACTCACACGTACACCTATATAAACTATACAGCTGTGTGTGTATGTAAATGTATGTGAGTATACATACATATATATATATATATATAAAACACATGTGTGTATGCGTATACGTTATATATATATATATATAAACACACATGTGTGTATGCGTATACGTTATTCATATATATATATATATATATATATATATGTGTGTGTGTGCATATGCAAATGTGATGATTTATTATACGGTTATGAAAGTGAATAAATAGATGTGTGTGTGTGTGTGGTGGGGTGTTTGTGTTAATATGTATGTATTTACGTATTCTTGCATAGGTATGTGAGACTGTTGCGCGTCGGTGCCGTTAATTCGATTTGGTCTGTCAACTTGACGTGACTTCAATAGGGAATGACACCGGCCCACACTCCCCGCCCTCCACCATCTTTCTGCACCACCACCACCACCACCAGCCCACTGCACTAACTATACCTCTACCTATCCCTCTCATACACTAAACCGCCCTCGCCTCCTCAACACATCCGCCGCTCCCCCCCACGCCCTCCCTTGAGCTTCGCCATCTCCGCCATTTACAACTTCTATATTCATGTTATATATTGGTCGGTGTCCTCATTATGGCCGTCCTCTCTACCAGCTTCAACAATGGCAACACCGACTTCAACAATATGAACAACAACAACAACAATAACGGCAACGATAACAATATTGACAACTACAACAAAAGCCGCGATTATCTTGCTCGGCACATTCTACTTATATCATCTCAACTCCGAATACTGGCAACCACCGCCAAAACCTCCAGCACCAACCACCATCATCACGGTCATCATCATCACCACAACCACCACCACCACCACCACCACCACCCTAGCACCACTGTTGCCACCACCACTAACATCACCAAAACCACTCCAACACAATCATCATCATCACCACCACCTCTATCTACACCGCCGCCACCACAACCACTTCAGCACCACCACCACCATCATCACCGTCATCATCACCACCAAAACCACTCCAGCACCAACATCCTCATCACCACCACCTCCATCTCCACCGCTGCCACCACAAACACCACCATAACCACTTCAGCACCGCCACCACCACTACCACCATCATTACCAAAACCACTCTAGCACCATCATCACCATCATTATCACCACCTCCACTACTACCACGACCACCAACATCATCACCACCACCACCTCCATCTCCACCACAAACGCCACTACAACCATCATCCTCACCATCATTATCACCACCTCCATCTCCACCACCGCCACTACTACCACCACCACCACCACCACGACCGTCATCAGCACCCCACCTCACCCCACCGCCACTACCATTACGACCCTTTCAGTTTCACAACTTATCATCGCACTCCCCATTTCCGCACCATCTTTGCCCCTCACATACTTGCACGCCTCATGTCGATGCAGTGCACTTGGCCAAGTAACTGTCGACATCTTGTTTGATGAGGAAATAAACAATGGACGACTTGATGAGTAAGGTGGAGCGGGGTGGGGTGGAGGGGCGGTTGGGGGCAGGATTGAAGCAGAGTTTTGTGGTGGGGTTGGCGGAGGTGTTTGATGAGCAACAGGAGGAGGAGGAGGAGGAGGTAAATAAGGGATTTCAGCGTGTTGAGTGAAAAGAAGGAGGAGTTTGTGGGTCGGATGTGCGCGGATTTGGAATGGGAGACTGAGAAGGGAAATTCATGAGAGCCAACGTGTTGAGGGGAGAGAGAGAAGAGAGAGAGAGAGAGAGAGAGAGAGAAAGAGAGGGGGTGAAATCGAAAAATAAGGGCAAAGAAAGCGAGGAAATGGAAGGTTTGCGAAACGGTTGATGAAATTGAAAATAATAAAAATGGGTAAAACGATACTGAATGAAGATTGGCAGAGGAAAGAGGAATGAAGAGTGTGAGGAGAAGGGAGAGAGTGAGAGAAAAGGGAAGAGGAAAAAGAGAGAGAGCGAAATAGAAAGAGGGAAGGATGGAAGAGAGAGATGGAGTGAAAGAGAGAAAAGTAGAGAGGGAAAGAGAGAGAGAGAGAGAGAGAGAGAGAGAGGGAGGCTGAGACAAAGAGAGAAGGAGATAAAAACAGTCAGACAAAGAGAGAGCAAGTGGGAGGGAGAGAAAGAAAGACAGGGAGTGTGGGAGAGTGAGAAAGGCAGAGAGAGACGAAGAAATGAGTGAAAGAGAGAGAAAAAGAAGGAAAGAATAAGGGGCAAAGAGACTGTTGAACAATAGACGTGATTACTATAAGGTGATAACAGTAACCGCCTATTTCGTTTACACGTGTTGAACTGACCAACGGTTGTGAATTAACGAAGGCGACAATGTTAAAACAGTTTCTGAACAATTTAAGCATGTGTTTTTATTCGTCGCACCGTGTTGTAGACAATTCCTCCACCTTTCTCTATCTATTTTCCCAATATACAAAAATAAATTCGGAGTCGTAAAAGAAGAAAAAGATCACATTGTATTTACAAACTGATTAATACCAGGCTGTGTCGAAAGATTTTCGTATTTCAAGCTTTAGTTTAGAGTCGCAACAAGTTACAAGTCAAACCCGTTTATTCATCGAAATATATCGAATTATATTCTATTCTCAGTCGTCATCGTTTTGTAATGAGCTCGATTCTGCGCATTTAACATTTGACTGGTTTTGAGGTAAAGAAATCTCTACATCCGTTGTCAAACTCATCCACATTGTTGATCCTCTGTCAGAAAAGGAAATGAGGCATGGCTCGGGAAAGGTTGTAATGGGAGAGTGCAAGGTCTGAAGTGCAGGCAGGGTGAAGCAGCACTTCAAACCTTTCTAGTTTCTCAAGTTTGTGCGTGGCCACATTGGCAGTGGGTGCCGGAGCTCTGTTACGCTGCAGGTGTGTGGGTCTTTGATTGAGCAATACCGTGTAAGCGGGCATTCACAACGTCAGGTGCTCGCTGCGGATGTAAAGGTTAGCGTTTCCAGCACGAGCATCTAGGACAAACTCTGAGTCGTCCAAACACACATGAAACTCTGTTCGATTCGCCCCTGCTTGACAACACACTCGGAAGCCTGGTTGGGACGAATCCAGTGATTTCCCTCATTAGAATTACGAAAACAGATCTATTTTTCGACCTCAGTTACAATTTAAGGCCGAAAACGGGCGTCACGAAAGAGAGTTTAGACTGGGATATAAGATCTAAGGATAGGTGTGTCTAAATTTCCTTTCTATTTAATTTCTCACCGAGTCTAATGACGAAATTAAGAATTATATATAATTAGCTAGAATTAAAGGTGAGACTGTAGGTTGACTTCGATAAATATGAGCTATGTTGTATTCAGTGTAATATGCATCATTATCACATATATCTATATCTATCTATCTATCTATCTATCTATCTATCTATCTATCTATCTATCTATCTATCTATCTATCTATCATCTATCTATCTATCTGTCTGTCTGTCTGTCTGTCTGTCTGTCTGTCTGTCTGTCTGTCTGAATGGCTATCCGTCGGTCAGTCAGTCAGTCAGTCTGTCTGTTTGTCTCTTCTCTCTCTCTCTCTCTCTCTCAATCTATATGTCCATCTAACTACCGATCATCCTGGCATTTTCTTTTCTTCGAAATCTACCTCCTCCTCGTCGTTCTCCTCCTCCTACACCACCACCACCACCACCTACTCCTCCTCATCCCCCTCCTCCTCATTCCTCCCCCTCCTCCTCATTCATCCCCCTCCTCCTCCTATTTAATTAAATATCTGCATTTATTTTTTTACACTCTTCCTTACTTGCTCTCTCTCTCTCTCTCACCCACTTTACAATATCGACCTCTGTATGTACTTCACCCTTTTTTTCTTGCTCGCTGATTACATTCGGGAACGGCCCAAGATCCATGTCGTATTCCAACACTCTCCTTGCTGCTGTTCAGGCTATGTGTATGTCTGTATCTCTATCATCCTCTCTCTCTCTCTCTCTCTCTCTCTCTCTGTATATAATATATATACACACACACACAGACACACACCAATACATATACACACACAAATACGTTGTGTGTCTATCTCTCCATATATCCGTTTAGCCTATCTACCTCAACTACCAACATAACTCTTTAATTAAATCTCTCTCTCACTCTTTAATTAAATCTCCCCCTTTCTCACTCTCTTATTCTCTCTTTCCCATCCTCTTTTCGCCTCTTTCATTAGCCCCCCTCTCTCTCTTCACCTTGCTCTCTCTCTCTGTCTCTCTCAATTCTTCTATTTCTTACCTTCTCTAATTCCCTTCATTCTTCAATTTTTTTTTTCGTTCCGTTTCTCTTTCTTCCGTCCTATTTAGTTATTTTCCATGCAAGTCATTACATCTTTCCATACTTGTTTGTTGTTTTCTTTCTTATCGTCTGCATTCTTCCATTATCGTTGAAGCAGTAATTTTTTTTTATTCTCCAAGGAATCGATTGTTTCTAATACGTTATATTGAATCAAAATCTTTGAGATTCAAATTCCTCAAAAAGAAACGAAGACGAGAAGACAAAGAAAAACAAAACAACAATAAAACATAAAAAAACCCAATAAAAATATAAATGGTAATCCACAATAGCCGAAAACAAGAAACCGGAAGCTTACGAAAGGCAGCTGTTGTTGTTGTTGTTGAATGTGTGCTGAAGGTGTTTTAACCCTAGGTCGAATAATATAAGGTATTCTAACCAAAATGATACTGTAGGAGTGATTCGAAACATTAACCGATAGATAATTGTTCAAACACCACGAGCAAGCCACACCAATTTCATGTGATCGGCCAAGTGACTGACCACTTTGTGTGAGTCATGGTTTTCTCGAACATTCGCGAATTTGGCTTCCTGTCTCCTATAAAAATAAAAGTTCAGCCCCCATTTAAATATTTGCGGATATTTTTTCTGTTATTCAAGTAAACAACGAAATATATCTTAAATTAACAGCTCCACATTGCACCAACCAAGCAGCCATCACGAAAGCCCAATCCTGTTCTAAACACATTATATCTGAGATATTATGTCTGTCTGTTTGTCTGTGTATACGGTCCATGTCAAAGTTATCGATTATAGTCAATTTCTATCTACACCCCAATTTGTTAGTCTGCCTAATCACTGCAGAAAGCCAATTACTTTAAATGGTGTCAATGATAACGTTGCTGGCGAAGACAACGAATCAGGAGATGATGTAATTAGTATAGAAACGTTAAGAGTTACCAACAAGGTGGGGTATGTGATTGTGTGTCTATGTCCATGTATATACGCGCTCATGTATACGCACATTTATGCACATACATATGTACATACACACATATATACATACAAATACACACATATATCTCTTATTTATATCATTATTATAACTGAACATAAAAACCAACATTAAATTAACGTGAGTATACACACACACGCGCACACAAACTCGCGCACACGTACACACAGATATAGTCTTTTGTGTTTTGTAACTGTAGTTATACATATGTGGGAGATTGAATGTGTGGGGGTGTACGTAATGAAATAGGCACGCCTAAACAAAAGGTCTTCTTAGGAAAGTAAGCGGATTTGCTCAAATCAAATCAAATATATACAGCTAAATATAAAAAAGAAAACACGAAGATGAAATGAACAGTCTTTGCTTATAAGTCACTACAATTGTTTCTGTGCGATGGCTACAGCTGCTAATTGGTGAACTTTCCATTTCGTACCATTACATAAATGACTATGTAATTATCTAAATAATATATAAATAGATAAATAAACAAAATCGATCTATAACGATATATATATATATATATAATATATATATATATATATATATATATATATATATATATATACACACGGAGATGTACTTGCATAGCAAGTGACTTGATCTGAGATCGTGTACTGAAACAAGAGAAATTGCAGCGTGGAAGGTGTTTATAAGGTGACGCAACACGAAATTTTGTCAGTGAACAGGTCGCCGTTTCAAAGCGACGAAAATATTTTGACACAAATTCAATTTAAATGTTGAAGTGACCCTAACGGTTTTAAATGGCTTATAAACACCTTCCACGGTGCAATTGTTTATATATATATATATATATATATATAAATTTGCTTTGCGGGAACGACTGTTGTAACGAAGTCGCGTCTTGTTCCTACGTTCGAAACACGGATGAAAGGAATGTTCCTAATGTTGCCTGTCTCGTTTCTCTATTCGTTCGACACTAGGTATAGCTTCCCTGAATGTATAGACGTAAAGATGTGTGCGGTCGACGAACATAAAGAGAAAATTCCGTCTTACCTCTAGGAAGAACGCCAGGGAAATGAACAACCTCGTTCTCAAATTTCGGACTTTTCAGAAACCGTTTGTTCTCGTAAAACTGATTGTTCCTCGTCTATCAAAAAGACTAAATTTAAAATATCCGCAACATTAATACCTGTAGAGTTAGGGCCAAATGCCCCTGCCATAAACAGAACCAAGATCAGCGAAAAAGACTTATACTCTTTTACTCTTTTACTTGTTTCAGTCATTTGACTGCGGCCATGCTGGAGCACCGCCTTATTCTTTGTAAGCCCAGTACTTACTGTATCGGTCTCATTTGCCGAACCGCTAAGTAACGGGGACGTAAACACACCAACATCGGTTGTCAAGCGATGTTGGGGGGACAAACATAGACATAAAAACATACATGCACACATATATATATATACATATATACGACGGGCTTCTTTCAGTTTCCCTCTACCAAATCCACTCACAAGGCTTTGGTCGGCCCGAGGCTATAGTAGAAGACACTTGCCCAAGGTACCACGCAGTGGGACTGAAACCGGAACCATGTGGTTGGTAAACAAGCTACTTACCACACAGCCACTCCTGCGCCTATATATTGCATTAATATTTATAATTTATATCTATATAAATGTATAACAGTGATATATAAGTGTTAATTCATTTATATTTTACTCACCTACCCTGGAATCTGCACTTCGGAAGTATTTGGAAAGTATCTTTATATAAAGTACATGTCTGAACAAACAAGAGCAGATCTATTCACTAAGGTGGAACGTGCCATCTGCATACACTGCATGGATATCGGGTGAAAACATTCTATATAGAGTTTGATACCTAATATTGTCCTAGGGTGCAAATAAGTTGGTTCTAACGAAGTACCTCAATTTAGGTACCTAATACAACTGAATCTAAATTACATTATATGTATGGAGTTACTCCAAACACAGATGTCCTTGCATCTGCAGGCATCACCTCAATTAAAGCTATGAGTTTGAGGAACCAATTGAAATGGTTTGGCCGTATTGTTCGCATGGCAGATGAATGCATGCCAAAACAGCTGTTTTATGGTGAGCTTGAGCTTGCAGAGGGGAAACGCTATCGGCATAAACCTAAAAAAAGGTTTCAGGACGGCATAAGGACTACTATGAAGTGACTTGGAATGGTTCCAGAAGATATAGAAACTCTTGCTTCAGATCGAGTTGGATGCAGAACATAGGAGTGGAGTGAAAGCATTTGAAGAGTCTAGAATAATGCAAGAAAGACAGAAAAGAGGTTTATATAGGCATGTGAAATGAAAAACGAAATGTTGAAAGAAATGTTGAGAGAAATGTTGGCCAGAGTCAGAGAAACATGGAATTAAAGGGATAGATAGACAGATAGATATATAGATAGATGGACGGATAGATAGACAAGAAGACAAAGTGATGGTTGGTCAGACAAACTAAAAAACAAACATACAGACAAGGAGAGAGAGAGAGAGAGAGAGAGATAAGCAGACGGATAGATAAACAGACAGAAAGACAGTGACAGTCGGCCAGACAAGCTGAGAAATAGAAAGACACACAGAGAGATACACAGACAGACAGATAGATAGATAGATAGGTAGATAGATAGATAGATAGATAGGTAGATACATACATACATACATACATAGAAAACATTAAGAGAGAATGATAAATTTAGAGAGAGTGGAACAGAGAAATAAGTAGACCAACACATTGTGTCACAGAGGAATACGCGTCTCTCTCTTTCTCTCGCAAAGACACGCACAGGCACTCATACACATGTGTGAGGAAGCACACACACACACACACACACACTAAAGACTATGGCGTCGGCGAATATTCATTCCGTGTGTCATATTTTTGCGTTGCAACAATTTGCAAAGGTTAACATTCCAATCAGCAATATTCTCCGGCAGCATTTTCACTCTGTTGATTCCTGTAAATTATTAATAGATTTTGGCGTAAGAAATCATCAACGATGGCAAATTAGTTCTCACACAAAAGATCTGTGGAATTACCAGCCACAATGGTAGAATGCTATGCTCCATGTTTATCATGTATTAACTTTCATTTTCACTTTAACATTGCAATTTGTATTCTTGCACCAAAAACTTCGGCGATGTTCCATGAAGTTTCACCAAGTTTTTGTTCGCTAGAATGGTCGATACGAAACAGTTATTTATTTACAAAGGAAGAAATGGAAGAAATAACAAACTTCGTATATGTATATATAGATACGCACACACGCATACATATATATATATATATATATATATATATATATACACACACGCACATACATACATACATACATACATACATACATACATACATACATATATTGATCACACACACACACATATATTTGTACATGTATATATACGGATGTATTTATATTCATGTGTGTGTGTGTATTCTGTGGAGATGTTTATCTAGGAACCGTTTAAATATAAAGATACCTTTGTCTTCCGCCAGGTTTCTTCTTGAGATGTTAAAGAGAGCAGCTACCGTTGAGGTGAAGCAGTTATACATATAGATGAGTTCAGTAAAAAATTTTAATTCAGATGAATATGGTACTTAAGTTGAGGCACCAGAATTTAGTATATTATCCAATACAATTTCAAAATAACGTGATAAAAATCAAAATATCCTTGTTGCTTATTTTGATATATATATATATATGTGTGTGTGTATGTACGGAGCATAACCAATGCCTGTGTTTGAGCTACAGAATCGAAGTTCTTTTTCCCAACTCAAGTTTGGCACCTTTTACCAGAACCGATACATAAATCCTTTCTTTACAAGTAAGTTCAATAGAAATAATCGCAATTGGCTTTGGCCGTTCAGATCACCAAAAGGAAGTTCACGTTTCACAGATAACTCGCAGACACATGTTGTTTGAGGTAGCGAAGATTTATTGTTGGTCTGCTTTTGTTCTCGCAGCCTCCAGTGACTTCCAAAACCAACCTTAGAAAGATAAACTCTATTTCAAGTCGAACATATAAAGGGAATATTGATATCTATGGCATTTATTTCCTTGCATCTCATTGCAATTTTCTCTGTTTCAGAATATTTTGCTCCTGAAAATGGAAGTACTGAGATGCCCTATGAATTGCATTTTGCCAACTTACAACATAATTCTTATCTGTTTTATGTTTTTTTTTACCTTCTCAGAGCAAATTTAAGACACTATTGCTGTCTTAATTTCGGTTCGTAAGGGATTCGTTTACCCGTTTATCAGAACATAGTTCTCTATACCACAGACGCTTTAAAATTCTATCGCTTACTTTAAGAAATGCATAAGCTGTGGGGTTTGGCCTGTTGTGTTGCAAGATACCTGCTATCCTTTTAAATTTCCCTAACACCAAACCATTTATGTCACAATCTGCTACTCTCAACTGAGTTTGTAAAAAATAGTCGCAGTAGCTTTGGCTGAAAATTCTCCAGCATTAACAAATATTTTGAGGTATATCTATGCTTCACTTTCGCTGGAAGCAGCGAAGGATTGTAAACATTATTTACATCACATAATTAATGCATGTCTATTAGTAAACGGTCCTCAGTTGCAGTACTCCGTCCAAGGGAAACTCCTTTCAAGGCATAAAGTGGAGGATTGTGCGGTACTAAATACCGATGTCTCTCACTCTTTGACTTCTCGGGTAATTTCGTTTCGTCTATTTTTGAGTGTATGCTGTGCTTTAAAATTCAATACGTCTCTCAATGAGTTTCCCCGTAACTTAGCGGTTCGGCAAAAGGATAAGTACTGCGCTTACAAAGAATAAGTCCTGGGGTAGATTTTCCCGACTAAAGGCGGTGCTCCAGCATGGTCGTGGTGCAAATGACAAACAATTAAAATAATATAAGAATATATATGCATATATATATATATATATATATATATATATTCATATACTTATATACGTATACATCCATATATGTATATCCATGTATGTGTGTATACGCGTGTTTAAGTATTGCAGCTCACAAACTTCGTAATGATCTCTAATAGTATCCCAGTTTTTAAAACGTTTTCCGCTGTAAATAAGTGATTAAACAGAACAAATGCAGATACACCATATACGTGCGACCCTTAATATTCGTCTGGATATTACATTGTTAAATCCATTCGGTATTATTCAAAGGATATTTCTTATAATGTGGATCCTCGTCCACTTGTCTGTTGTTGTCGGCGCTGTAATATTCTTGTTGTGGCGGTATTCCGTGTCTTGTTATCTTTGACTCGTTTATTCTGCTATCGCTGACAGTTCCGTCAGACAATGACTTTAAGACGTCTACCTTGACGGTAACTCGAACTCGTATATATCCCGTAACACACACTGACTTCAACTGAGAACTCGTACAACGACTCTACTACTACTGACCTCCTACCATCCACGGCTGATTGACTGACATTATAGTGGCTGGATCATACCACTATTTTACGTGGGAAAGGCAATGTCACTTTTGCTGCAACAATATTAGTTTCTCCTTCCGTATTTGACCGCCACATCTGACTCTACGATACAATACCCAAATACGAATCAGCGGAGATTCACTTCACACACTGGATCGGTTCTCCACAAAGTAGTGAATGGCAAAATAGTTTCAGGGACTTATTGTACACCTCACGCTATTTTCACTGCTGTGTGATCATATTTCAAATCGTCTTTAAGCTGATTGTCTTTCACCTTCCAGGAGTCCATAAAACAGCATTAATCATAGAATTAAAATTTATCTCATAATAAATTGAAGGAAATATCTGCTGTGTCGGCGTGAAGTCACTATATATAGCATTATATAATTAAAGAACGTCATATATTCTTAAGATCTGGGTCATTTACTCTCTCTCTCTCTCTCTCTCTTTTTACTGTTTTTACCGTTTGTTAATAAAACCATCGCTTATAATTTAGACTCGAGGCTTACTGCCAAATTTTCTCGTATGTATGTATGTATGTATATATATGTATGTATATGTTTGTGTATGTGTGTTCGTTTGTGTGTGTGTATTTCTCCATCTTTGTGTATGAATATACATATACAATCAAACGCACACGTACGCAAACACAGCTGTAAACATTTGTTTCCATATGTATGTGTGTGTGTATATATATATATATATATGTATATGTGTGTGTGTGTATATATATAGTTATGTATCTGTCTATCGATATATATGTCTTTCTATATTTATATATATATATATATATATATATATATGTATATGTGTGTATATGTGTATATATATATATATCTCAATCGATCTATCTGTTTGTCTGTCATATATATATATATATATAATATATATATATATATATATAAACACACGCACATATGTTTATGCGCTTGTGTGTGTGTGCATGTTTGTGAGTTTGCGATTATGTTTTTGGCTGCATCTTTGTCTCTTTCCTATTTATAGACATGTATACATATACATACATTTATACAGGCACACATACACATACAAGCACACACACACACATACATACACACACACACTTTTACATATTGTGGCAGCCGAAAGGAGAGCGACTGAGGTCTTGATGGATATCGTATCCCATTTTCACGGTTGACAAGTAACAAAGGTCACAATGTTGTGTGCGGCATTTATAGAAAAATATCTTTTGCCATGAGAATTCCTCAGGGAATCGACAATTCACAAGACTGGAAATAAATTCTAGAATAGGAGATTGATAGGTTTCTTATCTCTTTGTCTAAATATAAAGCGATGAATTTATATATATATATATATATATATACATTCATACGTAAATATGTATGTGCGTGCATACGTACTTTCGTACATACATGCATATATATATATATATATATATATATATATATATATATATCTGTGCAGGTGATTATATATGCATGTACGTAAGTATACATATATATGTGCATACATAGGTATACGTAAACACACACACACACAACACATGTACCTTCATCTACGTATGTATGTATGTATTTATCGATCGATAATATTCTATCTATATCTCGTTACATACACACGGACACACACAGACAGAAGACACACACACAC
>NC_043019.1:7511734-7519234 GCF_006345805.1 Octopus sinensis | reverse complement strand
ATATATATATATATATATACAAAGTCAGTGCAAATAAATAAACATTTCAAATAAACGAACAGAAGTAAAGCGAAAAAAATAATAAAAAACGTAAGTCGTGCTCAAAAAGACGTAAAGGTAGTGTTCCAGCATGGCCGCAGTCAAATGATTGAAACAAATAAAAGAATAAAAGGCGATTCCCAGTGTTTCTATTCCATACTCTCTCTCTCTCTCTCTCAGTAATACTTTGTCTCTTGGGACTCCAAAACAGCTTCCTCTTCATGGATGGCTGAACATTTTCATGATCACATAACCCCGAACATCTGACCTCCTAATTCCTCAGATCTCAATCTATTGGACTATTACATGAGGAGCGTTGTTGAGAGAGAGGTCAATGAACACGCTCATAACACCAAAGATTCTTTGAAAGCTGCCATAGTCAGAGAAATGTCTAAAATGAACAAGGACCACTTGATTCGAGCATGTAGAGGATTTAGATCTCATATAGAAGCAGTTGTTGAAGCTGAAAGTGGCTTTATTGAAAAACATTATAGAAAAGGAGGTTTATCTTTATCGTCATAACATTTTTTGATAAAGTTTATTATTTGCTATTATATATCTATTTCTTTATAAACATAAATCTGTCTTCAAATAATTGATGCACCCTGTATAATATTATGTAATTATATATATACACATGCACACGTGCGTACACATATATGTATATATATGTATACATAAAGAGAGAGAAGGAGAGAGAAAGAGAAAGGCATACATACGGGCATAGGTGTGTGTGCGGAGCAGCGGCAGCCGCAACTTGTATGTCCAAAATAGAGTCTGGTTGGATGTCTTCATCTTCTCGCGAATCTTATCCTATATTCAAAGTTCATAAAGAAAATATTTTGACAACAGCATAGACAGATGAATAAACACGGTAATAGTGATGTAGTTAGAAGCAGTAAACCATTCCCGATTCCAACTTTTCCAACATGAAGCTGGAATATTTCTCTTCTTTTACTGAATATTAAATTTTCTGTTTTAAATTCTCTTACTAACATAGGAAATAATCCGCTCCCTAAATTCAAGGTGTTTATCCATAATTTTCAGTAATCTGTGGAAATATCATCTTAGTTATTTGGAATCGAATTTAATATGCACAAAAAGAAATTTTTGCTTTACATCTACAAAAAATTTATCTGGAAATTATAGTGAATAAAAATATCTTGTTGAACTCAGAGAATCGTATGATGTCGCCAATAATATTTGGTATCTCACGTAAACATCAAAAGACCTTCCCTATCGCAAAGCTTGTGTGTTTATCCTGAAGATAGATCACCCGTTTTTTTCCTTTTTGTATCTGAAAGGAAATAAAATGGCTGCTTTAATTTAGGGGATTCAACAAGAGATTCAAAATGTAGGAATTAAACTTTCTGTAGCAGGTATGAATTAAAACATCTGTTACTTATTTCAGCCATTAGACTGCGGTCATGCTGGGGCACTACTTTAAAGAATTTTAGTGAAACGAAACGATACAAGTCCTTTTGTTTTTTTTAAAGTCTGGTCCTTATTCGATCGGTTCTTTCGCCGAACCGCTAAGTTACAGGGATATAAACACACCAACATCAATTGTCAAGCGGTGGTAAGGGACTAACACAGCGACAGATATGCAAGCGTACAAACACACATGCACATATATGCACTCCGGGTTTCTTTCAGTTTCCTTCTATCAAATCTGCTCACAAAGCTTTTCTCAGCCTGTGGCTACCGAAGAAGGCATTTGCCTAAGCTGTCACGCAGTGAGACTGAATACGAAACCATATGGTATCAGTCATGATGCGAACTTCTTACCACACAGCCACGCTTAAAGCCAAAAGCTTTTTCTTAATTCAACAGAATTTTATGTACGAAGTCAATTTATTTCTGAAATGATAGGTTTTCTCATTCTCTGCCCCAAATTGTGATATAACTTATAATCTCATACATTTATTCATCAAAACCAAATAAAAGTCATTGATAATGAAATCTTTCCATGCTGAATGCATTTGGAAGGAACGATAAGTTTGATTTGGAAATAATGACTTCTGTAATCTGAACATATGATAGGTTCTGCATCTAAAAATAAAATCAATGTCTGACACGGTTTCTAATATGTTGCAGAACAACCAATAAAATTGCAATCTACTGCTGGTCAATCCTATTCTGATGTATTTCGTATACACAATCAGATACAGTGCCCGATTGCAACGGTTTCAATAATCACTAACATGAGCTGCAGATTTAAATTACAAAATGTTTAGATTGTGGATTTTATGCATTCTTTGTCTGTAAACATGACGCAAAGCACTTCGCATCATGTTACCTAATTCGACAAGTTCCACCAAAGATGGATTCAAAGAAACGGACGGAAAGAATACAGCAGACTCTGAAATCTTCCACAGAGAACAAATTGAAACTTAGTGGAAAATTGTGCATTTAATATCTACGTTGAACATCGACCCATCGATCAATTTCCTATATTTTAATGTATTTAATGTGTGTTGCCGTACACATTCGCTAGCTTTCTTCCAAAAAATCTGATGCTCTTAGCTTAGAATGTTTTGGGGGCAACCAGATCGAACTGTCTCAAGCGTAATTAGCCGAAACGGTAAGGTCTTCTGGTATACTTGACTCAGGAAAGAAGGCCTCGAACGACCCGTCGTTTTTGCCTGTGCTTCTAATTGCTGTTCTTCCTGCCCGCCTTTGTATCGTCTATCTGTTCGAATGTTTTATTGTCCTTTATTGCGTTTTGTTCCACTTATATATATATATATAGACGCCATGATAGATCGTTAGCCACTACACACATTTTTTTCTCTCCTTGTTTCTTTTCTTGCCTTTTTCTGTGTCCCTTTCTGTAGATGAGCGTAGGCTCGAAGCGTAAAAGACTTTTTCTATTCCTGAGCGTTATACTAATACATCTGTTTGTTTTGTACACCACCTGTCTTCGTCCTTTGTTTTTTTCGTAAACTCTCCTTATATATATATATATATATATATGGATAGTTGTTTTAAAGAAGGTAGTAATACAACCAAACAAATAAAGGTATCAACAACAGAATACAAGAAAATACGGATACAATGAAAAATGAACCAAGGAAAGACACGAAACATGAGAGACAGAAGAACTGCAAAATATTATTTATAATTTCAATAAATTATTGGCTTTAGACAGTATTAATTATTTATATATCTTACATAGAGGCAATAAAACAGAAAATATCACAAGGGAGAAGCAATTCATAAAAAAGGGAATCGCAATAAATATATTAATAATAATGGTACAAATCTTGGCAGAAGCCCATTAACTATATAATAATAAGAAAAAATAAATTTAAATGAATACTCTATCTATCTATCTATCTATCTATCTATCTATCTATCTATCTATCTATCTATCTATCTATCTATCTATCTACATAAATATATATATATATATATGTGTAAATACATATCTATGTACACACATAAAATTCATATATACATTCACAGAATCATGTTCCTACACACACACACACACACACACACACACACACCACACACACACACACACACACATATATATATATATAAATATATATAAATATATATATATATATATATATACATATAAAGACACATAAATATGCACTTATACAGTTAAATATAAGTGTGTGTTTGTCTATATACATGCACATATATATATATACATAAACATATACGTACATATATACATATGCACATACATACGGATTTGCACACATATTTGTGAATAAACATATCTGATGTTTGTGTGTATGTAAGAACATGAAAAGGGCTACATAAGTGTATATGCATTACAAAAAAAAAACAAATAAAAAAACACGCAAACGTCGAAGTCTGCCTCATTTTTCATAATTATACATTGTATTTTTGTGTTCAATAATTAATGTGATTCGTAGGTATTTGATCGTATTGTGTATTTGTGTTAAGTGTAGTGTTGAACGTAATTGGTTTCGAGTCTTCCTACAATTTCATCGTTTTCTTAGTTTATCATGTTGTGTAACTATCATTTTCTATGCTAATGCGCATTACATAAGCGATGTAGAAACTAATACGAAATGGGTATTGAGGTGCAGGTGTGGCTGTGTGGTAACATGTTTGCGTCCTAACGACATAGCACTGGGTTCAGTTCCTTTGCGAGGCCTATTGCGGAAGTGTGTTTTATTACAGCCTCGGGCCGAGCAAAGCCTTGTGTGAGGGTTTTGTAGACGGAAACTGAAAGCAGTCCGTCGTGTATATATGCAATAATTCTAACGATAGAGGATATAACGACTGCTACATCTTCAAAATATATTTCGTTTTATTTTACAGTATGTCATACGTCCACGGTTACAACGGCCTACACGTGTTTCTGCTGCACAGAGAACAAGTAGCTACATATGCAAGCGGGCATAAATTTCTCTTGATTTATAGATCGTGTCTTATGTCTCTACGCAGTCATTCATCCTATGTGTCGAAGCGTATGTTTCTATCAATCCCTCGCACTTAGAAAATATTTACTCATCTCAAAATTGACAAGAAGAATATATACGACCACTTCTGCCGGTGATATATACGTTTGTATGTAACAAGCAGTTGTCTCTAACAGTTTTCTTTGCCATCTGTAGACAAGGCTACCTATTTTTATCACCAATGTGTACATAGCGAAAATTGTTTTACAAATCTCTTTATCATCCGCCGGTGAAAGAATCAGACATGTATATATTTTCCTGTCACAACAACACGATATTTGTAATTGGAGGAGAAACAGATTTTGTCTATGTATTTATGTCAATAACTACAACTTAATAATATTGTCAACTCAACCAGCCGAATATCTGTACGACGAAATTGTCGCACACAACCTGATATTTATCACATATTTCAGCTGCGGTTTTTAAACGCGATGCCATAACGAAATATTACGAGTTATTTGTTTTTATTACAAAAATATATTTTTGGAAAGTCATTTTGAATTCTCTTTTTATTGCAATTATTGTCGTTGTTATTATTAATATTGTTGTTGTTGTTGTTGTTAATGTCGTCGTCGTTGTTTTCGTTGTTTTTTGCACGTAAACTCAGCGCATCTCAGTTTTTGATACATTTTCAGTTTCCGTTTTTCTCTGGTGTTATTACCAGGGTGTAATATCAGAACAAGTGTCTTTATATACTGATATATATATATATATATATATATATATATATATATATATATATATATATATGCATCTCTCTAACTGTATGTGTATATATATTTGTGTGTGTGTATATAATATGTGTTGTGTGTATGTATGTATATGTATGTATATATGTGTATATGTATGTATATATATGTATGTGTGTGTATGTATGTATATTTATATGTATATTTATATATATATATATATATATATATATGCATCTGTCTATCTCTCTATCTGTATACACACACACTCACACACACACATATATATATATATACATACATGTTTTGCATATGAAGGCGCGTGGCCTAGTGGTTAAGGCGTTGCACAGGCGATCTTGGGGTTGTGGGTTTGATTCCCTGACCGGGTGGTGCATTGAGTTCTTGAGCAAAGTACTTCATTTCACGTTACTATAGT
The DNA here is from genome assembly GCF_006345805.1 of Octopus sinensis. NCBI lineage: Eukaryota > Metazoa > Mollusca > Cephalopoda > Octopoda > Octopodidae > Octopus > Octopus sinensis. The sequence continues at coordinate 7,513,619 of NC_043019.1, read as the reverse complement.
CCACTCAGGTGTAAATGAGCAGCCCTGTGGCAGACTAGCCTTCCGATCAGAGGGGGAATGTTGGCCTGCTCGCTCAGCCAGTGGGGGTGGCATTATTCGACAGTTAAAACGTTGTAAAGCGCACTGTGTCCAGCGATGTACAAAAACATCCGATAGTCTGGCTGATATCATGATACACGCAGCCACCACACACACAAGCATACACAAGCATACACAAGAGAATTTAGCTTGGTCCCTGCCCTTACCAAATTCATCGTAAATCTCACGTTGCTGTTAAAAGTTTGGCTTGAATATTTGCAATTCGATACGTGCTCGTATAATATATACAGCAGAATATTTCTAGAGGAAACGAGTGTATAGCGGGGACAAATTCGAAATAAGTGATGCGTAGAAAAACATATTGATGAGTTTGGTATTCTTCGGTGGAGGCAGCAGGGGATTAACCAAATCCAAGTGGTAAAAGAGCAATCAGATGACCATCAGCAAACGCCGGGTCAAGAATTAGTCCTGTTCTCTTAGCGCTGGTTATTCTAGTCTCGTGGAATAAGATCAGCAGCAGTATCAGGTCTGTTTCAGTATTTGGAATACCTATTTCTTTATTACCCACAAGGGGCTAAACACAGAGGGGACAAACAAGGACAGACATAGGTATTATGTCGATTACATCGACCCCAGTGCGTAACTGGTACTTAATTTATCGACCCCGAAAGGATGAAAGGCAAAGTCGACCTCGGCGGAATTTGAACTCACAACGTAACGCAGACAAAATACCGCTAAGCATTTCGCCCGATGTGCTAACGGTTCTACCAGCTCGACCGAAGGAAACTAGGAGTGTTTCCTGGCCTTGTGTTATATTGTAAGACGCATCACGGTTTTAGTTCTTCGAAGAAGAAGAAATAAAAGCAACAACAACAACGTACTCATTGTTGTGTAATGCACGTCTTTCTCAAAACACCTTCGCGGTTAAAGATCCATAACCTGGTTTTGGTGATCGTAAGACGAAACCTGAGTTATATTTGGATTTCTCACGTCATGTTTGATTAAATTTAATTATTGTGGACATAACATCATTATCAGCTTAGAAAATTGGCGCCATTGCAATTAGCTATTAATTAATTATTCTTGGTAAAAGAAATCGATCTTCGGGTTTTTCTATTTCTTCAGTTCTCGTTCCCGTTACTTTACAGGAGACCTCACTAGTATAGAAAAGAAGAATTTCATTGTCAGTAGGACAGACTTTTGTCAATGCAAGATTTGAATTTAATTCTATTCTTTAAATCACGTATTGATTACTTCAAAATAATGTAATATGATAGAAAATCAGCTCAAAAAATACCAGATGATACTGAACTTATGTAAGTGACACACAACTGCGTTCGGGTCAGCAGTGAAAATACACAATAAAAGTATGTGTATTGATAGTAAAAATAATAATAATAATAATAATAATAATAATAATCAGTTCTACTATTGGCACAATGCCAGCAATTTGGGGGAAGGGGGTAGTCGATTACACGACCTCAGTACGCAACTCGTACTTAATTCCTTGACCCCGAAATCATGAAAGGCAAAGTCGACCTCGGCAGAATTTGAACTCAGAACGTAGCGACGGGCGATAACACGCTAAGCATTACGTCCAACGCGATAACGATTCTGACCGCTGGCCGTCCTTTGCTAAGTAATAATCACAGGGCGGTGCCGCGTTAGTTACATCGACCCCAGCGTTTAGCTGGTACTTATTTTATCAACAGCGGAAGAATGAAAGGCTAAGTTAACCTCGGCGGAATTTGAACGCAGAACGTAAAGAACCTGAAGTATACTGCTAAACAATTTGTGCGATGCTCTAGAAATTCTGCCAGCTCAGTGCTGGAAGGTTAATACAAAT
>NC_043019.1:7499234-7506734 GCF_006345805.1 Octopus sinensis | reverse complement strand
TATTAACACCACACGCACACACACACACACATATATATATATAAATATATAGATATATATATATATGAATATATGTAACGTATATATATGTATATCTATATATGTTTGTGTGTGGGTGTGTCTGGTTATGTCAAAAATAATTTTATATTAGTTTGAGGGGTTTATCTATGCTTTCGAGGAACAGTATTCTTAAAGAAAAATGCACGTGCGCACACACGTATTTGTATATCTATCTATCTATCTATCTATAGATAGATATCTATCTATCTATCTATCTATCTATCTATCTATCTATCTCTCTCTCTATATATCTATATATATATATATATATATCTATATATATATATATATATAGATATAGATATGAACAAACAGTCGGTATGCCAGCAGGATATTTAACCAATTGACACTATAAGACACTGGGTCTGAAATTTTGGGGGTAAGGGGACTAGTCGATTACATTGACCCGTTTTTCACTAGCACTTAATTTACCCAATTGTCTAATAGAAAAGGAGTTGTAGTGAACCGGTGCGTGTGTTATTTATATTGGCATAATCACTCTCCCTAGACACACACACACACATAGGGTAGTCTTAATGCAGCGCCTCCTAACATCATTTTGTATAAGCCAGATATGAACTTACTTACATTAAAGAAAGGCTTGAGGAGTAGTGAAGGCCGTTGGAACCCATCTTTGATGCTTGAAATTCCTTGTAGGTTTACATTAAGGACAATGTATACAATATTTAAATCTACTTTAATGTCTGATTCGAATACATTGGATATTTTAAAGAGCAGAATTAATTGTGTTGTTTCTTTTCACGCACTGGAAAATAACCAATCCATCATTATGATAACGACGTAAGTGCGGAAAGCAATATAGGACTCCATGAATTTCAAAAGAAAAATTCTATCATTACAAACGCAGGGCTGTGGCACTCAGTTTCTTCCCCACTTCGTTGAACACATTAAGAATTGCCGCAGCATAGCATATTATTACTCGGCAAACAGTAATTGGCAGGTAAAGGGGCATAGCTCAGTGGTTAGACCGACGGGCTCATAATCACGGTGCAGTGACTTCGATTGTCGGAGCGGGCTGTGAGTTGTGTTCTTGAGCAAGACACTTTATTTCACGTTGCTCCAGTTTCACTCAGCTGTAGAAATGAGTTGCAACATCACTGGTGCCAAACTACATCGGCCTTCGCCTTTTTCGGTGGCATGGCGCGGAAAGGGGAGCCTGATACGTATGGACGACTGCTGGTCTTCCATAAACAACCTTGCCCAGACTTGTACTTCTGAAGAGAACTTTCTAGGTACAATCCGATGCTCATTCGTAACTGAAAGGGATCTTTGCTCTTTCCTAATCGGTATACCATTTCTACTGAATCCTTTGATCATAGTTATAGAGGAACACAAGTTCTAGTGTCTTGGACTTCTTAAATTTTCAAATATGTTTCTTATCTCTCATCACTGAATCACTTAACGACAGATAAGACAGTATTTCATAGAAAACAAAGGGAATAAGTCGCGTTAGAAATGAGGGAAAATTTATATTGTTGCTGACACTCAAAGCTACTTCTAGATTTATTAATCTTTATCAAGTGCTTGCTAGAAAGTTATCTCTATTATCTTTAAATGTAATCTATGTTTCATGAAACCATAATATTCTAGAATCTCATTCTTATTAATATCAGCATTCGGTTGTCACGACAATGGCTGTTCGTAACTTAGGCATGGCGTGATAAGATTTCTCTGTTTCTGGTCTGTTTTTTCTTTTTGCTTGAGTTTTCTATTTATTACGAAGTTTATTATAAACAACACAAACACTTTGTAATTTAATAGCTTTTAATCTGATACTTGTTAAACTGGAATTATTTTTGTTTAGTGAAAATTAAATATCTAATCATAAGTAAGTGAAATTATGCCAAATACAACTAAAGTCAAAAATTTGTTTTTCCCCTGGCTATATTAGCAATTCTGAAAATCTTTGGGTTCGAATTTTACATGACTAGAAACTTTTTTTAACAAAATTTCATCCTGAAGATTACTTGCATAAATTATACAGGTACGCAATTTAGATGGGATTTTAGGGTAATTATTTTCCACTTCATACACCTCTTTGCAGTGTCTTTGAATGTCAGCCTAGCTTTTCCATGGTTTCTTTTCCCCTTTGCTAAGTTAGGCGTAAAGGTTTCGTCGAAGGAGTCTGCCGTTGTCCATTCAGTTTTCGTGACCCATCCAGAGTAAATGTCCATCAATGAGGATTTCCCTCATAGGAGGCAGACCATCATGTCGTAGGATCGCATCCTTCCTGATTTTGTTAAAGAGTTATAGTCATAATATGTTGCAATTATCTCATCATATATGCATGCAACTTGTCTATTTGACAAGTAGTATATCGCATAATTAGTAAATACCTCGGTTTGTACGAGATCCAGTTATCGTATAATTATTGAAATTTTCCCTATCATTTTTGTGTTCATATCTGTAGCAACCACTTTTGGACGCCTTTCCTTTGCTCTCTCATATTCTTGCCGCACGTACAATCTTTATTAGAACACTTGAGCAGATTACTTGATGTATATTCTGAAGCAAGAGAATATCTCCTTGCCTAAAAAACACACAGACAACAGAATCGAATTAGTAAAACATGAATCATACATTATATTTAAATATCGGAAAAATGATATCAGTAGAATCAGTATTTAAAATTTCATCATTTTAAACAAGTTGGTTCCATTTTGTGAGGAAAACGCATCTCTAAATTACAATCATCTGCTCATTAATAATGTAGATAATAATTGCTTTGTAAATTTAACCAGTTTGAAATTAATATTGAATGCAAAGTAAATGATGAAGTTTCTTCTTTAGAAGTTTTTAGAAATCGGTAACACTTTTATTCCACTTAGTAATTCGGATGTTACTATCATCGTGCGTGTGAGAAATTCGTTGCTGTTTTCCGACAATAACATTTTGGTTAAACATGGTAGCCAAAATTTGATTTATACAGCTATAGGAATATATGTCAGGGTTGACATTGGGAAACTGAAAAGTTAACTGGGAAGAGATTCCGAAGTGTTTTTCACTAGAATACGTGAGTAACCATATTTCGAACTAAATCTGTTCTACGCTTGATAACTGAGTACACGAAAATTTATAGCCTTTTCTGAGTATTTTTCCAACAATAAATCAAATCTTAATGTAGAGTATACCCTATATTTTTCGATATCTTCTCACCATATATGTTTCTTATATATTGTCACGCTACTTTTAAACGTTTATCGTTTGTTTGAATAAACTGAAGAACAAAACTGGAAAAAATTTTCAAGACACATCACCTACTCTTATATATAAAATACTTAATGAGTTCACCTGGCAATCATGATTTCTGGGTTCGATTTAAGTTGTTTTCCGCAAATTCGAATGCGTAAAGAAGTTAAGGCTATATGTATTTGTAGAATAGTCTAGCATAGTTAACGGGATGGACGCTTAGATGAAGGACACACTGTATCTTTCGAAGTAGAGTGACGATCTACACATATATCAACACGTCAACATACATACACGTATATAGCCATCTATATATTTTTTATTCTTTTATTTGTTTCAGTCATTTGACTGCAGCCATGCTGTAGCACCGCCTTTACTCAAACAAATCGATCCAATGACTTATTCTTTGTAAGACTAGTACTTATTCTATTGGTCATTTTTGCCGAACCGCTAAGCATCCGTTGTCAAGCGATGGTGGGGAAGGACAAGCAGACACACACACACACGCACACATGTACATAGATATACGACGAGCCTCTTTCAGTTTCCGTCTACCAAATCCACTCACAGGCATTTGGTCAGCTTGAGCCGATAGTAGAAGACACTTTCCCAAGGTGCCACGCAGCGAAACTGAACCAGGAACCATGTTGCTTTCGAGAAAGCTACTTTCCACACAGCCACTCCTGCGCAAATATATTTTATATCATGTATATATTCATTTTATACACACACAGTATTTGTATGTATGTATATATACATATATATATATACATATACAAACGGATGTATGTATGTATGTGTATATATATATATATATATATATAGCAGGAGGAGGCGCACACTCACTGGTGCGTGTTTCCCCGCCTTTCTCAGAATTATATTTGTTTACATGTAAATGATTGCGTATTTGATGATATTTACTAACATTTGTTACTAGTATGAGATAGTTTGCAACTTTATACCGCCATAACTACAAGTTGCAGCAGCAGCAGCAGCAGTTTCAGTTGTTGTTGTTGTTGTTGTTGTAACACAAATATATAAGTGAATTGTGTATGCACATACTTTTTCGATTAAGACTGATAAAACCATTGTGGAACCCCCCCCCCAAAAAAAAATGTAACAGAAAAAAAAAAAAAACACGAGTTTATAGAAACAAACATCTTTCGATTAAGAAATGATGTTTTGAGTGGGTTGTAAGAACTAAAAGGAAAATAAGACAGCAGAGCTAATTCTATAGGTTAGCTCTGCATAATTCTCACCAACTTCCTTGTTATCATCCCTACAGCTGCTACTTTTTAACCTACTTTTATCGCGTTTACCTACTTGTGAACAGCATGTGTCACGGATATAATTCTGAGTTGAGTTTTCTGAAAAAAAGAGGCATTTCTGTTTTTCATGTGTGTCCAATGAAGAAATATAAACTTTCTTATTACAGTTTGTTTCTGTTAGCACGTGATCACGCGAATGTCGGCGGAAGGGAACGAACGGATTGAGTATAAGTCTATGAGAATGAGTGTGTTTGTGTGTGTGTGTGTTCAAGAGTGTGATGCTATAAATATTTCTCTCTCTATATATATATGTGGGGGTGTGTATGATTCACACTTTGTCGATATTATTGAAGTGTATTGTTTAGTTTGGCTTTATACATATAAACACTCATCTTAACGTGCGTATATAATATACACACATGCGCGCAGATATATGTCTGTCTGTCTATTTATATGTACATAGGTATATGTATATATATTCTTTTCTGCTCTAGGTCCGACATTTTGGGTGAGGGGACCAGTCGATTAGATCGATCCCAGGGCCCAACTAGTATTTAAAGGCAAAGTAGACCACGGCGGAATTTGAACTCAGAACGTAAAGACAGACGAAATAGTGTATTTATATAAACATATATCATATGTATAACATATATATATATATATATATATACACACATACACATACATATTAAAGGTTAACCTTTTCTGTTGCATAAAATATACGTATATACACAACCACATAAAAAAACAACTATACATATAAACATACATACATATATAAATACAAACTTATATAGTAATCTCTCACCATATCGCGGTTCACCTACTGTGGTTCACCAATCGCGGTTCCCTTATCACTCTATATCATTTAAGCTCACGTCGATTCCTGCGTGGTGTTGTTTTGCATTTATAATAAAATAAATTATACAAATGATAACAATAATTTTATAGAAATAAAGTGCAGTAGTTTCTACTTCGTGGATTTTCCCCTATCGCGGTTGGGGGATGGTTAGAGGGTAACACCCGCGATAGTCGAGGGATTACTGTACACATATATGAGTCTATATACTCACTTATATATTGACATACACAGAGGGTGTTTGATAGATATGTAAAACTACAGGAAGACATGCGTGTGTATATGAGACAAGCCTAAATATACACATACGCAAAACTATACATCCACACGTCTATATACGTTTATATAAATGTAAGCATACAAATATATATATATATATATATATTTCTTTATTACCCACATGGGGCTAAACATAGAGGGGACAAACAAGGACAGACATAGGTATTAAGTCGATTACATCGACCCCAGTGCGTAACTGGTACTTAATTTATCAACCCTGAAAGGATGAAAGGTAAAGTCGACCTCGGAATTTTGAACTCAGAACGTAACGGCAGACGAAATACCGCTAAGTATTCCGCCCGGCGCGCTAGCGTTTCTGCCAGCTCGCCGCCTATATATATATATATATATATCATAATGTTGATATCTACGCACACGCATAGACAAAAACACTTACACCTATGCATTTACATACGTTCATATATATATATATATACGTATCTGTATGTGCTTCTAATTGTTACTTACCACGCCCCTGGTTGATCTTATTGTTCATGGTCCCGCCTTTTGGTAAAGTTATATGGGAAGTATACACACACATATGTATGGACGTGTATTCACGTATAATGTATATATTTATGTGCAATGTAAATATATGTATAGACATAGATGCACATACACACACATGCAAATATGCATATGTACACACATGCACACACACATATATATATACATATGTCTAATTTAAACAAACAGCTTGCCTCTGATTTCGATTTTTATTTATGAATTAGAGAACATTATATTTTGAAGTAAACATTTACTTACCTTGCGTGATTATATCCCCCACCACACACACACACACACTCTTACACGCACACGCACACTCTTACGCACACTCGCACACACACACACACACCATTGATTCAAATTTTCAGCTTTGGTTGAGAGTGCGCATTTGGAACTGTGAGAAAAGAATCGCACACACACGCATATATAAATATGTGTATATATATATATATATATATAGAAACATATACGTATACATATATATATATATATATATAGAAACATATACGTATACATATATATATACATGCCTGTGTGTATTCAATTATTAACAGATGGTCATATATGTTTGAATGTTACAGACACACGCATATATACACATACACTCACATACACATGCACATGCCTATGTGTTCATGTTGTATCTGTGTGTGCTCTCATTTCTGTGTTTTGCTAGCATGATTCCTATAGTAATTCCCAATATATATATGGATCGCTGAAATCTACATGTTTTTTTTTCATTCTCTTATTCCTTTCTGACGAAGAGCGTAGGCTCGAAATGTAAAAGACTTTTTCATTTTTCTCGAGTGTCAAACTAATACACTTACTTGTTGTTCCTACACCTGTCTTCGTCTTTTGTTTTTCTATAAATTTCAACTGTATATATGTATTCACTCATACATAGATCTATATGTTTATGTGTGTATGCATGCATAAAAATATTTAATGCCCATATATATATATATATATATATATATATATATATATATATGCGTGTGCGTGTCTGTGTGTGCGTGCGTGCGTGAGCGTATGTGTATGTATGTACATATATATAATACATACGTATATACACACACTACATATGTATATATGTATATGTACATCTGTATATATATATATATATATATATGTGTGTGTATAAATGTTTGTGTGTGCTTGTGAAGTTATCAACAATAAAATCTGATATCTAATTGGATATTTGTGAAGTACCATGTGATTCTCACGATATTTCAGGATGACGGTTCCTTAGCGTAATCGACCTAAACCTGATAGGGAAGAAAAGGGTTTCGCAGTCAACGCGTCGGCGTCGATGTAGTA
>NC_043019.1:7461734-7494234 GCF_006345805.1 Octopus sinensis | reverse complement strand
CGCACAACTGTCCATCCGTCCACCCATCAATCCATCCGGCCATCTATGGATACACACATACAAGCATATATACATACATACGTGTATAAAAAATTAACTGCGTAAAAGACTGTACGAAGAGTACTCTATCCAATGAGATTTCATTATTACAAAACGTTTCGCCTACAAGTACTTATCGTGCTACTAAGAGTTTCCCCTACATGCGAACGTTCATCAGGCAGCAATCGCAGTCCATGGCGACTTCTCCTGTAACTGATTTCTGTGACTTCATAAGCGTAAAACCCACTTCGGGCATGAATGACCATAGAATTGCACCCAGAAAGTTCACCCCCCCCCCGACGCACAAATCCGGGCAAGGTTCTTTATGGAAGACCAGCAGCCTCCCTTCTAGAAGCCACCGATGTTATTCAAGGGGAAGGCAAAAGGGCCGATACGGCTTGGCACTAGTGATGTTGCAACTCATTTCTACAGCTTAATGAACTAGAGCGACGTGAACTAAAATGTCTTCATTACAATACGCTACCAGGACTCTAACTCATGCCCTTGCGACCGTGTGTCGAATACTCTAACCAATAAGCCACGTGCCTTCACCCAACATTATAACATAATGAAGGATGGAATCTCTATGTGTATTCTCGCTTTGCTAGAAATAGTAGCCGAATCTCCCTCATGTCATGACCTACTTCTTCCAAAAGAGAGAGAAGAAAAGGAAAAACAGTAAGAATGGATAGATTGGAAAAAATAGGAAGACGCTCTTTGGAAAAAGAAGGATGATCTGCTCGAGGCTGAAATTTCTATAATCATCGGTTTGTTTCGCAACCAAAGAAAAAAATAGCACAATTCAACAGGAATAACAATGCCGTAACTACCACCACCATCACTACCACCATCGCTGCCACCACCTACACTGCCACCGCCGTCGCCACTGCTGCCTACACCAACGCTACCATCATCAGCGTCACTACTACCACGACCACTTCAGCCACCGGCACCACCACCACCACCATCACCATTTTTACCTGAAACACTAGCTTCATGAATGATCAATTTTGTTTTCGTTTTTGAATATTTACCACTCCCGTCCTGGTGCGTCCGCCCGCTCTCTTTCCGATTTTCTTGCATAATCCGTTGAGTCCGCTAGGCAGGTAATATAAAGTCGGAAATGAAATTACGCTACCTGCGGACACTACGTTACCCTCCAAAGGGAAGTGTCTTGGTCTTAGCAAATAGTTCATGGTTTCATGGTTTCACATACTCTGGGTCTTTGCGCTCTTCACTCGAAGAAATATCCAGAACTTGGCAATTAGACGAATAAAAAAAAAAAAAAGAGAGAGAGAGAGAGAGAGAGAGAGAGAGCTGCAATAACACGGGATTGGTAATTCATTGACTTTCGAAAGGATTGACTTGAAATCGTTGTTATTTGAACACGAAACAAAGAGAACAAGATCAAACATTAGGATTCGTTCTTTCCAATGGTTTAACAAATCTTTCAGTTTTGAGATAAATTCGGAGAGAAAATAGTCAGGGATTATCCACACGGAAACAAAAGGCGCAGGAGTGGCTTTGGGCGTTAAGATGATTGCTTCCCAACCACGTGGTTCCGAGTTCAGTCCTAGTGCATGGCGCCTTGCGCAAGCGGTTTCTACTATAGTCTGGGTCCGACCAAAGCCTTTCGAGCCGATTTGGTGGACGGAAACCGAAAGAATCCAGTCATACACACACACACACACACACACACACGTTTGTGTGTTATTTCCATTTTGTAGATGTTCTTTTCCAAATGAGTTTCGGTGATGCTAAACTTTTGGATAGTATTGTATGCATGTGTGTGTATTCGTGTCTGTGTCTGGCCTCCGCGACCGCATGACAGCGGCTGTTGATGTGTTTACGTTCTAGTAACCTAGCGTTTCGATTGAAAGGGCCAATAAAATAAGTACCAGACAGCATAAAAATTGAGTATTAGGTTCTATTCGTGTGACTCAAATTTTTTAGTGTGGTGCCCCAGCATGGCCGCAGTCTGATAACTGAAACAAGTAACTAATAAACGATATAAAATAAGTTTAGTTTCAACATATTTATTGGAGTGTACTTTACTAAGCTAATTTGCAATAGTTATTCCATTACTGAAGTCATTAAAATAATACTACTAATTAATATTTATCTTCATCGCTTGGTTATTTGTAATTACCGATTTTAATTATCATTGCATTAACTATTTTAATATGAAATTAACACTGACATTGAAAAATTATCAAAGGTCATTCTCTGCACGAATAACATAGTTAAGCACAGGTTCCATACTCCACGAGATGATGAACGTGAAATCATTATGAAGCAATTAAAATAGCAACCGTAATGAGGAGAATGGTTATTGGAGTTAATAAAAATTACCCTCGGAAGCGGGAAAGAAAAGAACCGATATCTCAGTTTGCTAAAATTTCAATGGGTAGATTGAGGATGACAGAGCGAGCAGGACCTTTGGTTGCTATGGAGAGAATTTCAGATCTTATTCCCAGTTACACGAATCACAAGACGACAAAATCTAGAGAATTATCAATATTATATACGAATGTTTGGTGTCCAAAGATGATTGCTTATCTTAGGGTCTTACTATACTCTTTCGTTATTTGTCGGAAAATGAAGGCCATATTATTTTCATCCTTTTATTTTGTTAGCTTTATCGATCGCCGTTAGTGTTATAAAATTACTTCAGCATCAACTGCATTCCAGTTAAGTTAATAGCAACCGTGGCATTGTGGCTAGAAGTTTGTTTTCCAACAACATCGTTCCGGGTTCAGTTCCTAACTGTATGGGAGTTTGGACATATGCCTTTTATTACAGCCTAGGGCTAACTAAAACTTGTGGGTGGATTAGGTAGACGGAAACTGAAAGAAGCTCCTCGTATATATATATATGTATGTATGTGTGTGTGTGTGTGTATGTATGTAGGTAAGTTTGTGTGTGTGTTACCGATCATCATTTGACAGTCAATGTTGGTGTGTTTACGTCCCGTAACATAAACGTTTGCAAAAGAGACAGATCGAATAAGTAGCAGACTCTAAAAATAAAATAACGAGGGTGAATTCGTTCGATTAAAATGTCTTCAAGGTGATTCTTCCAGCATGGCCGCATTTAATGACGGAAATAATGAAAGGCAAAGTTAGCGCCTGCGGGATTTGAACTCACAACGTAAAGATGTACGAAATGCCACCAAGCATTTCATCCAGCGCGCTAACGATTCTGCCAGCACCTCGCCTTAATAATAATAATAATAATAATAATAATCGTCATCATTACCATCATCATCGTCATCATCATCTCCATTGTCCTCATCGTTGTTGCTATCACCGTTGGCCTCATCAGAATCGAAACTATCTGTATTTATGAGATAAAAATTATTAATTTCTTATAAATCCATCCTCGCCCTCCACCCACGATATCGTCTTTAGTCGTCTGCAGGTATTCAACAACAAAGATTTTGGTGTGAAAACCTAGCAATTGTCTTATAACTTATCAGTCTGCATTAATAAGATGTTGTTACTACTACTACTACTACTACTACTACTCCCATGAGATGTGTACAAATTATGTATCAAGCGCGATAATATTGTTATTGACAATTCAAGAATAATAATGTGGATGACGGCGACGACGATAATAATGATGAAGGTGATGACGACGGCGATAACAACACAATGAATAAGATGAAAGGAGATTATTGTGTATATATGTATGAAATCATGTGCGTCTGTTGATACACGCACACACACACACACACACACACATATATATATATATATATATATATATATATATATATATATATTACACACTCAATCATGGATTTTGTCTATTGAGGGAGCTCAAAACCTGTTGGAATCGGACAGGCGTCCCTCTACTGAGTAGTGGAAGAACAGTGCCATTTCTTTCGTACAAAGGGACACGATTTTCTGTCAGGTGCTCAGATACTTACCTTATGATACTTACCTTATCCCCTTTTTCTAAGCTGAATCATAACGGAAACTTTCCTTGCTCCCTTCGTCCTGCGTAAAGGAGGTTTTTTTTTTATTGGTGTTATGATTGTTTTTATTGTCATGAAGCATATGGTAGACGGAATTTGGTAGACGGAAACTGAAAGAAGCCTGTCGTATATATGTATATATATATATGTGTGTGTGTTTGTGTGTCTGTGTTTGTCCCCCTAGCATTGCTTGACAATCGATGCTGGTGGGTTTACGTCCCCGTCACTTAGCGGGTCGGCAAAAGAGACCGATAGAATAAGTACTGGGCTTACAAAGAATAAGTCCCGGGGTCGATTTGCTCGACTAAAGGCGGTGCTCCAGCATGGCCGCAGTCAAATGACTGAAACAAGTAAAAGAGAGTATATATACTGATTGCACACATATGTGCTCGCAATAAAAATAGTCTCAAAGCATCGTTCGTCTCGGTCTCAGACTAATGGAGTGGGCGTTTAAGTATTCGAGTATTCGAAAATATATTTGTGAGTGAAAATACCCCCACCTCCCAAAACATGATTCCATAAAATAATCTCAGAATAAAATATCTTCGGAATAAAATACTATGCAAAGGTGGAAGATTACTGAAAGAAAAGAAAAACAAAAATAAAGGAACCAAGCAACGATAAAGAAAATCAGACGAAAAGTATGAATGTATTAATGTAATTATTAAAGAAAATGAATTCTTCTTCTTCTTATTATTATTATTTTCAATAACATTATCATTATTACTGCTGTTGGTATTATCATCATCACTACCATTACCATTTTCTTCTTGTTATCAATAGTAGTAGTAGTAGTAGAAATACTACCTATGTTTAAGTAACAGATAACAATTGTAAGGTTTCACAAGTTGAAAGACTTCCGTTGCCATTGTCAACTCAACAAATTCTTGATGTCTTTGCAGAAAAGATTGTATGGAATTGTATTCTTTAAACTCTTTCTATATTTTATATCTCGTTTTGTAATGATATTATAGTAATGATATCAAATGTGTTTTAGGATTAATTAGGTGGAATTGCAGAAGCATTATTCCGTTCCGTCTGATATTTGTTATCCGTTTTGATTTGCAGACGCCTTCCAGCGAAATAACTTTTTGCGATTTGGCCCTTAAGGAATTTGCTTTCCAACCAAACGGATCCAGGTGTAGAACTACGCATGGCACCTTGGGCATTTTTCTTCTGTTTTTAGCTTCTGGTCGACCAAAGCCTGGTGAGTGGAAGTGGCAGACAGAAATCGAAGCAAACCTGTCACACACAGACACATAGACGCACACAGTCACACACAGACAGACAGACAGACGCACGCACGCACAGACAGACGCACGCACAGAGAGACACAGGCACACAGACACACACACACACAGACACACGCACACACACAGCCCCGCACAGGCACACCCACGCACAGACACACCCACACGCACACAGACACACGCACACACACAGCCCCGCACAGGCACACCCACGCACAGACACACCCACACGCACACAGACACATGCACACGCACACACGCATACGCGTGTATCTATCTGTGTATGTGTAAGCCCACCATGTGTGTATATATATATATATATATATTATATATATATATGTATACGCTTGTGTGTCTGTTTGTCCCACCCCCATCATCACTTGACAACCGATTTTGGTGTGTTCACATCCCTGTATATTAGCCTTTTGACAAAAGGGCCCAATAGAATAAGTACTAGTATTACAAAGAATAAGTCCTAGGGGCGATTTGATTGAGTAAAGGTGGTACTACAGCATGGCCGCAGTTAAATGACTGAAACAAGAATATGTATATATATAGTACTGGGTTCGATCTAATCGATTCTCCCCACCCCGTTCATATGTTTCGGGCCTTGTGCTAGAAGAGAAAAGTAGATCTAATTTCTAGAGCGACTGCATTCATGCGTACAAGACGGGAAAGATCTGCCTGTTATATCAAGAAAGTCAATGTCTAAAGCCGATGTTCTAAATTTGGAAGAGAATAAATTATGGGAGTTTTATGGCTGTTTATAGCCGGTCGGTCGATCGGTCCTGCAGGGATGCCCCCTATCTATCTATCTATCTATCACTAAATGGCCTGATGAAGTGAAATGACAAGACTATGAGATGTTGTTATACATCGCTGATCACTATGTGCTTTACATCATTTTCGCTTTAGAGTGATGTCATACCACTGGCCAGGTTACCACGCATACATTCTCCATATTTGGAAGGTTAGTTCGTCGTACATATTACCTATTCACGAGTGAGTGGAATGAAACAACATGAAATGTATTTTGCTCAAGAATACAAGGTGCCACCTGGGCCGAGAATCGAATCCACGACTGCTCAGTCGTGAGTGCAACAGCCTAACCTCTGGACCACAGACCTTAATACACACACACACATATATATATATATATTATGTGAAATAGAAAGATGAATAATCTTGTAGTAGATTAATCAAAAGTTTAACCGATACCTTAGTAGCAAAAATCACAGCAGTAAACAGCACGGTTGGAGGTACAACCATCTGGCGTTGCAACCGTTGCAACCGGGGCTTGGTTTTTTCACAGCGGGGGGTTTCCTTGACAAGGCAGGCTTAGATGAACACACACACACATAAAACATAATATATATATATTTTTGTTCTTTCTGCCACCCAACGGTTATCACGGCAGTAGCCACTGACAGCCGAACGATCAAACGCACACACGTACACAAAAAATGTTTTCTACCCCTACGCCAACACACACATATATAGAACAGTATACACACACACACGTCTCTAAGTAGATTTTTTCTCGCCCCTTATAAAACATCCAATATTCCTTAAATAGTCAGAACTTTATTCTCGGTCACAAAGAACATCTATACACCCTCACCCACATCATTGACCGATGCCTGACCCGTTGAATTCTTCAGCCACCGGTTCTCAACATACACTGATAAACAGTTTCGCCATGGGCTCTTAGGAGCATAGTTCGATTTGTTCTTGCTCCGCCTCTGTTCTGTTTTTGTTTTTCCAACGGATTTCCTTTTTTCTTCCTGAAGAGAAAGACACAATATGGTCCCATTATTCAATCGGATTTTGGTAATTTGTGCCTTTCGAAACACGTGTAGAATGAAATAAAACGATTTCTGTTCAATCTGCGTTCAGCTCCATTTCTTCAATTCACCAATAATGTTTTCTTCAATTCACCAATAATATATATATATATATATATATATATATATATATATATATATATATATATATACATACACCTCACCCAGCCACCATACATACATACATATGTACAGATGATGTTGTATATATGGAAATATAAATTTTATAATTAAATATGTTTTATAATAGTAATTTGGTTAGCCTCTATTATTTAGATGTATGAATTTAATTATTAAATGCATAAAGTGAAATACGACAAATAATTAATTTGTAAAACAATAAGATTAAAATTGTTATAACAGAGAACATGGCGGGATACATCGAAATTGTATAAAATATGGATAGAATTTAAAGAGCAAAGTTGTTAAATCAAAGAAGGAAATTTAATAAATCAACAGTGCAACAAAAAAAAAAGATAAAAAGAAAAAGATCACTTGGTTGGGTTTAACAATTAAATGTAAGTATAGAAACATGTACGTTAAAACACATAAATAGCAACAACAACAACAACAGTAGTAGTAGTAGTAGTAGCTATGATGATGTTAATAAGATTAACTATGAAATTACTTAAATGAAATGTCGTTTGAAAAAAAATGTACCATTAACTATATTTAATTTAAAATGTGAGGAATAAACTGTGTTTGGTTAGAAAGAATGCTATATATAGTCTCAGGCGTGGTGGTGTGCTACGACGCTTGCTCCCCAACCCACACGGTTCTGGGTTCAATCCCGCTGTGTGGTACCTTGGGCATTTGTCTTTTTATATAGCTTGGGTTCGCTCAAAGCCTTCTGAGTGGACTCGGAAATTGAAAAAAAATGTCCGTCGGTTATAATGCTTAGTAGCAGTTCGTCTGTCTTTACGTTCCGAGTTCAAATCCTTCCGAGGTCTGCTTTGCCTATTATCGTGTCATTGTAGATAAAATAAGTACCAGTTGTGCACTGGGGTCGATGTAACCTAATTAGCCCCAAATCAATATTTGAAAACCACAATATAAGAAAAAATCGTGCAGTTACGCGAGATACGGATTCA
This sequence comes from Octopus sinensis, assembly GCF_006345805.1. Taxonomy (NCBI): domain Eukaryota; kingdom Metazoa; phylum Mollusca; class Cephalopoda; order Octopoda; family Octopodidae; genus Octopus; species Octopus sinensis. The sequence continues at coordinate 7,486,028 of NC_043019.1, read as the reverse complement.
ATAAATAATTTACCTGGTCGCGATGAATAAACTGCTCAGGTATTTCATGTTTAACATAGGGACGATGAGTTCTGCATCTTCTGAGTGAGGAAGAATGTTTTCAAATGTCTCTGGGTTGGAGTGTTTTGCAAGCTGGATTTTATAGCTTTTCGTTGTACGAAGATGGCAAGTTTTGAGCTTCCTTGAATAGCACTTAGGTAGAGAGAGAGTCATTTCGATTTTAGATATTAGCTGAAATAGGTTTTGTTCTTCAGCACTAAATACCGTTTTAGAGTATTGTATTACTATTCCAATTATCATTGAAAATCATGCGAGTGTTTTTGTTTCTAATATTTGGATTTGAAAGAAATGGTAGCGACGCGAAGATTGGACAAATTGCTATCGAACCTTGATTGATACACAATGAAATAAAGTTGACATTTAATGGATCGGTTTAAGTCTGAATGTATTTACAATTGTTGACATTAATGTTGGACAGAGTAAGGATATATTTAGACTGGTTGAAAATTGCTAATTTTGTGCAAAATGCTTGTAAAAATTGATTGATGCGTACATGTATATGGACGTCTATCTGTCTGTCTGTCTGTCTATATATATACATACATACACACATACATATATATATGTGTGTGTGTGTATAGAGACATCGATATATAGCATATGTATATATATATACATACATATATATACATACATGTGTATATATATACATACATATATATATATATATATATACATACATATATATATATATACATGAGTGTATATATACATACATATATATATACATACATATATATATATACATGAGTTTACAAATATATATATACATACATATATATATATACATACATATATATACATACAATATATATATATATACATATGTATATATATATATATAATTACATAAATAATTATATATCCTTATATATATATAAATAAATGTGTATTTATGTGTATATACACGTAAATATATTTATATATATATATATCTTAATATACACATGCCGATATATACTATTTATATCCGCAGCGACTCAGACCAACGATAGATAAATATTATTTAAGAATATTTACCTGTCCAATATTTTCGTTCGTGCGAGCGAGAATAATAAACCTTCACCTCAAGTTGCTACTGAACATTTTCACCAGAGAATAATCAACAGAACCGATAAGATTTAGTTTCATTTGCAATAAATCTACGCGAAGCAGAGTCGAGTTCTCGAGGGAACGAATATACGAAGAAACTCTACTTGAGAGAATAAACATGTTGAAAGGATTTTGCTATGAGCTTTGAGGTGGGTTGATTGCATGGGAGGTTTGATGTTGGTAATGGAAAAATGCTAGAGGTTAAACAAACAATAGCCACTAATACAAACATCCAATTTGTTCCAGCTCATCGTGGTTTGTTCCAGTTTGGCTTTCGTGTTATGTGCAAATAAAATCGAACGTAACGTATATCATGTTCCCCCGAATCTTGTTGTTCTAATTCGGATGATAAAGAAAGCGGTGCAGGCCGGAGGAGAGAAGTGGGCCACGTTTAAGCTTTTGATGGCATGGGTTACAACAAATGATTGACACAAATAGATTTGGGATTACTATATGTGTAAATTAGACAGATGTATATACATATATATATGCATATATATATATATATATATATATACACACATACAGGAATATATATATATATATATATATATATATATATATATATATTATATATACACACATACAGGAATATATATATATATAATATATATATATACATACAGGAATATATATTATATATATATATATATACATATACATACATGCAAAAATATTTTCATACATGAGTGTTTATGTATATATGTGTGATTTGATAGAAAAACAAGATGATAGATCGATAGATAGATAGTTTACATAGATAGACAGACTGATAGATATGTAGATAAATAGATTGATAAACAGATAAATAGACATATATATATATATATATATATATATATATTTAGACAGACAAATAGCTAGATAAGGAGATATATAAATATATATAGAGAGGGGGAGAGAGATAGGGTGATAAAGGAGGAGATAGAGAATTGGTGAGAGTGGGGTGAAACGTAGGTGGGCATCATTCTTTGAGAGCTTTTCCCTCCTTTGAGAATAACGTAGAAAATTGTCTTTGTTTTCGTTTAATTTAGAAGGAAATGATAGATGGAAGTTAAATAGTAATTAGAGATATTCTTGGAAGGGAGATATAATTACCAAAACCAACATTTTCGTGTATATGAGCACAAGCGTGCACAAGTATACGCATACATAAATACACAGAAGCACATGCATGTATAGAGAGAAGCATATATATATATATATATATATATATATATATATAATGCATATATGCATGGCTGTGCGGTAAGAAGTTTGCTTTTCAACCAAATCGTTCCGGTTTCAGTCCTACTGCGCGGAACCTTGGGCAAGTGTCTTCTACCCAGAGCTTCGGCCCGACCAAAGCCTTGTGAGAGGATTTAGTAAACGGAAATTAAAAGAAAACTTTATATATATATGTGTGTGTGTGTGTGTGTGTGTGTGTTGTGTGTGTGTGCACGTGTGTCTTTGCTTCTGAATTTGTTCCTCCATCACAGCTAAACAACCGCTGTTGAGGTGTTTCTCTTCCCGTAAATTAGCGGTTCGGCAAATGGACGGTTAGAATAAGTACCATTAAGACCAAAGCCTTGTGAGTGGATTTGGTAGACGGAAACTGAAAGAAGCCCGTCATATATATATATATATATATATATATATATATATGTGTGTGTGTGTGTGTCTGTCCTCCGCAACATCGCTTGAAAACAGATGCTGGTGTTTACGTCCCCGTAACTTAGCAGTTCAGTAAAAAATTCTGATGTAATAAGTACTAGGCTTACAAAGAATAAGTCCTGGGGTCGGTTTGCTCGACTAAATGCGGTGCTCCAGCATGGCCACAGTCAAAATGACTGAAACAAATAAAAGAATAAAAATATATGATGGATTCCCCCGTCGGCAACGACGTATGAGTGAGCGTTCAGCTTTTGCCGAAAGACCTGCACAAATTATTGGTTTATAGTTATGAAATGCATGTGCTGCCAATGAGCTCCCTCCCTCCATGAAATCGATGTTGTCAGGACAGGTGCGTGGTGTACTACATGTCAATGTGTCGAAGTGATGTCAGAGCATCCTGAGCTGAATTGTTTAACTCAAGAACTCAACGCTACGTTCTGAGTTCAAACATTGCCGTTGTTGATAAAATAAATACCAGCTTAGCACTGGGCCTTTCCCCTAAATTTGCTGTCCATGTGCGAAAAGTTGAAGTGAACACTTCTTGCAAACATGGTGAATAACATCTCATCTATACCCCAGCTACATATTCTTTCCATGGCTTAAAACACCCCTCTGTCTGCTTTGAAGGTCTCACACAATCTCTTCAATTCAAACTCTTAATCGCACTTGTTACCTAACGGTTATATTTCTATAAGTTACAAGGGTTGCTGATATATACTTGGCTTTGCGTAAAAGAAAATATGGGATAATCAATTAATTATGACTATTCAACATATTCCCTTATTAGATTCATGCACTTATTACAGCAGTCCTTCAGGTTTTTGAAGCCCTTTTAAAGAACTCGGAAGATTGGGCCTTCAGCCGGGCCTTTTGCCAGGAACTTTTCATCAACTCGCGTATGTTACTGTAAGATTTTAACGCAAAGTGCTAGTAACTTGAAATTGCGGTATATTATTTTGAACATACATTATACTTTTATACTTTTACTATCTGCACACACTATTTGTGGCTTGAGTGCAGTCATAGAAGACTATTTCATAATTGTCGTATTTTAACTATCATCTGTTATGTCAGGCTTGTACATACTTGCGTTACGTTCGATATCGTTCACACCTAATCTCTCTTTAGTTACAAACATTCGAATAAAAGTATACACAGATATTCATATCGACATACATACATACACCAGTTCATATATACACGTATAAATATATAAGTACAAATTGAAAAAACAATATATTGATACTTCAAAACCAGGAAGTTCAACTGCACTTAAATACACATACACACACAAAACACAGGGTATAGATAATTTCCGTATGATTTCGAGAAGTAGCAATGGTTTTATAATGGTACATTTTGAACTAAGAAGAATAACCGATATAACATAATAAACTGGCCAATAATAGGGTAAAGTTTTCATGACGTAACAAGATAATCAGAACGGAAGTGCATCACTGACAACTCTAAATAAGCAACAACACAGATTACATCATAAAAACGAATTGTAGTTTTGAGATGTTGCATGTGGAAGCCAACATCCGACACAGTATAAGAAAAATTACTTATCACGAAGTAGGTAGATCGATAGATTTAGTAATCTAAGATATAATTGACGTACTCAAGAAACAGATACAAGATACGGAATGAATCGATTAAGGAATATAGGAGAGAGAAACTGATGTGACACAAAAGTTCAGCCTAGCAAAACAGGATACAACAATGTGATCGGCGCTCGTCAAGATAGAGATTGCAGAAAAGGACAATAGTGAAAGATAATAAATATATAAATATAAAACAACGAATCAGTAAAAGAGGACAAGTAAATATAAATAATTTAAAACAATCTAATATATATATATATATATATATATATATATATAAGTACATATGTGTGTGAGTAAAAGAACAGAAGCACGCAGTAATAAATATTAGAGCGATTACTGAGTTGGAAGCAAAGAGAACTGCATAAATAAAACAAGATTAGAAATTTGATAATGTAAAATAAAGCGAAAATGAGAGAATCAAACGGTGCCAATGTTTATAAAACCAGCAACGATTATATAAACACGGAATTATTCCATAGAGTTTGCAGAAGGTGGAAATTGGAGTCGCAAGAAAAACTTCTGGCTAATTAAACAATATACTCTTCAACTCTACAATATCTTAACATTCATAGTTGACATAGCGCAGAATAAAGATATTTGTGTGTATATATGTATGTATGTATGTATATGCATACATATAAATATTTATATAGAATCATATTTGTATGCATATAAATATATTTGTGTGTGTATATATATATATATATATATGTGTGTGTGTGTGTGTATGTATATATATATTTGTGTATATATATATATATATATATATATATATATATATAGATATATATATGTATATATATATATATGTGTGGGTGTGTATGTATATATATATTTGTGTGTATATATATACATATGTATTAGTGTTTATATGTGTATGTATATATTGTACGCATGAATCTATGCACACACGCGTACATAGACATTTAACAAAGTTCAAAGAATAAGAGAGAGAGGGGGAGAGAGAAAGAAAGAGAGAACGAGAAAGAGAGAGAAGGAAATGTCATGGAACCGCGTTCTTCAATAAAGAGCAACTACAGAACATGCAATCCAAGATTAAAGAGCAGCTGTTCTCACCTTATTGAACTCCGGTAAAGAATGGAATTACGCACAGAGGCAATTCCATTGTTTAATGTATCGAGAGAAATTTCAACAAAGAACGTGTGTCTTAAATCACTTACTAAATGCTTTGTTTCTGTTGTAATTGTTGTTCTTGGCGTTGTTGATGTTTGCTTTTGTTTTGCTTGTTCTGTAAATTTACAACATAAGACTGAAGTTAGAATTGCAGATATTTTCTATCTTCGAAACTGAATCGGCTTTTCTTTGGTGCACACACACACCTGCCAACATGCGAAATGCATACATCTATGGATATATGCATATATATATATACACGCACACATTTATACACATATTTTTATTGCTGTCACCAAGAATATATATATACGTATGAATATTTACATATATACATATATATATTTATACACACACATACACATATGCATTCATTCATACATATATATTTAGACATATGCATATATACACACACACACACAAACACACACACACACACACACACACACACATATATATATATATATATATATATATATAGATATATATATATATATATATATATATATATATATATAAGTAAATGGAGTTAAACGCAGGCGTTATTCAAATTCTTTTACTTCCGACACATGTTTCGAAGATATCAATGGTATTATTCTAAAGGAATAAAACGGTATAGAATAATGTAATCTTCTCTTCGGGGAAATGAAGAAATGAAACTCGTCAATAAGACATTTTAACAGAATATGATGGATATGTATAGTGGTGGATAAACTTAGTACCCCTCTTATTAGTAATAAAATTAAACCAGTCGACAACTTGGAATGAGTTGGACCATAAACAAAGTTTTAATTTTTTAATTAATGTAGGAACATATTTATCTAGTGTATTTTTACTAAGTACACTGATGCCAGAGCTAGAAGGGCAGAGAAGTCTTCAGGATGTGTCGGAAGTAAAGGAATTTTAGCAACACCTGCTTTTAACGCCATTTACTTATTTATATAGATTATAAAAAATGTTTCACGTAAACCCACATTTTCTACCTTTAAAAACAACCTTTTTACTAGTGATTTTTTGCTACCCTGGTATCTATTTATCTATTTTTTCCGTGTTAATTGTTAACAAATTAAAAATATACACATCTATTTACATATATATAAACATATACATATATACATATGTACGGTATTATCCATACAATTTCAAGGTGATTAAACTCAAAATAAGCAACAAGGATATCCAAAAGTAATATGTATATATATATATATATATATATATATATATACATATGGATATATATATGTAATATACTTATATATATATATACATATGGATATATATATGTATATACTTATATATATATAATACATATGGATATATATTGTAATATACTTATATATATATACTATGGATATACTATGTATATACTTATATATATATACATATGGATATATATATGTATATACTTATATATATATATACATATGGATATATATATGTATATACTTATATATATACATATGGATATATATATGTATATACTTATATATATATATACATAAGTATATACATATATATATATCCATATGTATAAGTATATACATATATATATATCCATATGTATAAGTATATACATATATATATATAGAGAGAGAGAGACGTGTGTGTATGTATATATATATGCATATTACCTCTGGATATCCTTGTTGCTTATTTTGATTTTAATCACCTTGAAATTGTATGGATAATAACATACTAAATTCTGGTGCCTCAACTTAAGTACCATATTCATCTGAATCTAAATTTTTGTTATATACAGATATATATATATATATACACACACACGCACACATGTCTATATACATACATATATAAATATATGTATATACATGAATACATATACACACGTCTATATACATATATGGGTATATATACAGGTACATATATATATATACAGGTACATATATATATCTATATATATATATATTATATGTATATCTATATATTATATATACTTTTTAGATGTATATCTGTCACTCCTCTATCGATCTAACCCTGTAAATATATTTGTGTGTGTATGGTGCATACATGTTTACGCAAACGGATGTGTGTGTGTGTGTGTGTGAATACATATAATGGCCGATAAATTCATATAGAAATAGATAGATAAATAGATAGGTAGATAAATAAGAAGTTAGATAGCGAGTTATATATTTTCAAAATGAGGTCATGTGCTGAATCTTAAACTTTTGCATAAATTTATAGCGATCTTAGCTCTTAAAGACACACATAAATGTTTACTTAGACTTTAGCTACATTTATTTATAATTCCATAGACTATAAAATGTCAAAATCTGAGATCGCTCACAAGCACACAGTGGAGAAGCAATGAAATGGTTTCATATGAGATGTTGGAGAAAATGTTGAAAGACCAGAAATTAGTCTAAAATCAACGGTACAGATAAGAACTGCGAAGTGCAGACACAGATTCATTTGCGACATTATTTTTACTTATATCGTCATGTATTTGAATGTATGTATGTCATTCAATATTTTTCAAGATTTGTTGCCAATAGAGAAAGAACCGGTTTCTAAATTAGGTCCAAGTTTCCTTCATTGGAATTTCAACATCAACAGGGTACTTTTGTTTGGATGTATGTATACATGTATGTATCAGCAGATTTGTATGTTTTATGTATGTATTCTCATGCATATAGTTACATATCTAGACATGTTCTCATATATATTTAAATGATAAACTTCTGGAAAGTTTTACAGATTTTTACTGTTCCAGTGATGGATTGGATATGTTGTCTTCGAATAAGCCTTCTTGTTTCTGGTTTTGAGAAGCCTAATTTCTCAGACTGGTATTTCGGCCATATTTTATATATTCCAGGGCCCCAATAATTACAGGATTAAACCTGAACTTATAATCTGGACAGAGTAACAGTAAATTACTCAATATTTCAGCATAGGTATTCTCTTTTTCCTGATCTTCAGCTTTATTTATTTATTTCTATATGTATGTATGTATGTATTATGTATGTCTGTCTGTATGTATGTATGTGTGGAAGGGAGCAGACCACGTTGTTCGAATCTCCCAAAGACGACGCCTGGTGGACAGAAAAAAGCGCTTCGAGGACATACTCGATGCCTGGATTAAAATCTGCGGAATAAGAAAAAAAAAATTGTGCAAAGGCAACTAATGCTATTTTACTAAAAATCTTAAGATGCCTAAGGCCAATGCGAAAGGATTTTTTATGTGTTTTAGTATAATTCTTCGAACATTAAGATCGGATATTTAAATATAGTGAACATTTTAAAACATATCTTATTTTTGCCGTCAAAAGAATCTTTAAAAAACATCGGGAGAGCGTAAAACTGTTCATTTGGTTTTTACTGGAGTTGTGGGTCACGAAACAAATTCTAAATACTACTATTAAATACAGAGTTAAAATGTCCTTGACACTTCTAATTAAGTGATTTTTAACCCAATATTAACAAGTTGTTATTCATAGGTTTATTTGCTTCGAAATCAGTCATTCCGGAACCGAATTTTATCGTATGTTGTTTCTAAATGTTTACGTTTATGAACTGTGTTGTTCTTGTATGCTATTTGTGAAACCCCTAATTTTAAATTCAACATTGTGAAGGCAACATTAAATTAATCGTTTCAGATGAGCTTAACCCTGAGTTTTACGTAACTTCCACACCTGAATGCCTTAGTCGTCCTAACGCTTGTATAGAACACACGTAGACACAAAAATCTCTTATCGTTAACGAAGTTTTACAGAGGCTGAATAACATTTTTTTTATGTATAAAAACCACCTCCTTGTGTTTGCAAAATGATTATTTAGAAAAAAGTATTACAGTCTTGTATTTTCTTTCTTTTTCTTGGCTGTACTTCAATAAATCGTGATGAACGTGCGCTGGTGTTCATCACTTCCAATTTGTGGCTTAAAACTATAAAAAGCCATAACAGAATGTTAAGTATCTCCGAGAGACAGAAACCAAACAATTGTAACAATTAATCTCGATTTGAATTGTCAATTATAGTGCTTACGTCAATCGGGTATATATTTTCTTATGCCACTAATATATATATATATATATATATATATATATAATATATTGAGAACTGTAATATGAAATAATAGTAAGTGAACGTTGGTACGCACACAGTCACACACATATGCGCATATGCACATAACTAACAAATGTAAGAAAATGACCCACGTTAGGTCATGAATGACGATGGAATTGAACCTAGAACGTTACCGTGGCATAAATCCGGGTAAGGTTGTTTCAGGAAGACCAGCAGTCGCCCATGCGTACCAGACTGTCCACTCCACTTCACTGATGCTATCCAAGGGATGCTATCCAAGCCGATATCGCTTGGCACCAGTGACGTAGCAACTCATTTCTACAGCCAAGTGAAACTGGAGCAACGTGAAACAAAGTGTCTTGCTCAAGAAACTAACACACATCTCGGTACAGGAATCAAACTCACTACCTCATGACTTTTAGCACTCGGTGCTCTAAACACTGAGTCATCAGCCTTCACACACATAGCTATACAAACTTATATCTTAACCTCTACGAAACGTTCACCGTCTTTGCACCTATTAGATCATCCGATATACATCTTACACATTGCTGCGTATTCAACTCTCAACCAAATGATGGCAGCCTCTCGTAATCCGAGAAAGACGGTTCTGTAATGTCTTACTGAACAAACCTGCACAAATTATTTGTTAACAGTGGATCAAATGCTAGTGCTGTACATCATCTTACTCCCTCCATCAAATCCATGTTACCTGAACAGATGCGTGGTGAGGTACAAGACAAATGTTGAAATGATTAGAGATCAAAGTGCGATGAGGTGTTTTGCTCGAAGGACCGAATGCACTACCCAACCCAGAAACTGAGATCAGGATCCCGCAATCATGTGCGCCGCACCTTAGCAAGTATGCCACGCACCCTCGCACAATCCTATACCACATAACATACCATTCACCCGAGAGACTATGGGAGAGACAGTATTATCAGTAACTATAAGAAAACAAACGTTTGCATTTACTACTGAGATGAAAAATTGCATGAAACTAAAATTACATAAGAGATTAGAGATGTGTGAATCATATATTATAATTAAAGATCTCAAGTACAATTCCCTTGTCAATAATCCGAATGCAGATTAATAACACAAGAAAAAGAGAGATAGAGGCAGACAGAGTTGAGAAAATTTAGATTCCACTGTTTTCATTACTGATACATTCACTTCTCATCCATCATGAAAAAGGAAAGAACGTATCTCTTGCCAAGTGGTTGCCTTATAACGATAAGTACCTATGTAAATCTTTGTTGTTCGATATATCGGTCTCAAATTTTGGCATAAGGCCAGCAAGTTCGGCGGGGGAAAGAGGTAAATCGATCATCGACGGCAGTGCTCGACTGCTATTTACTTCATCGGTCTCCAATGAATGAAAGGCAAATTCAATCTTAGTGGAATTTGAACCCAGAACGTAAAGACGGACAAAATGCCGCTAAGCATTTGCCGGGTGTGCCAACGATTCAGCCATCTCGCTTCCTTGTTGTTCGATATATCACAGCTTTAGCCAAATGAGACAATATCTCTCTTCTAGATTATAATTCGCTTGAAGTTTATCGCAGTTACGCATCCGAGGAGAGATATTATGCGAATCATGATAATTTGGTTGCTTTATAATAGTTAGTTTTCAAGGAAAGCCTGTGGATTGCTAAGGTGTATCTCTAGGACAAGACAAGATTTTGCCGAATATGGATTAATAGGTTAGTAATCCTATTAACTTAATACATACCATGAGACATAGGTCGTGAGAAAAGCTACTGTATTAGTAAATTATCCAGAGATAATTTTCAAATGAGAATATCTGAAATAAACTCGAGCGTTCTCACAAACAAGAATACTAAAAATGAACCCGACCGCTTACAAAATTTAAGTGCAAAACAGGAAAAATAATACAGAATCCTTGTCCGGTACCAGGATCCCCGAGGAAGGTGCCGCTGAGTTCTTCAGAGCTGCCGGAGAAAGTGTAATATTTTACACGAAGGTTCGAGTGACAGAGCGGCTACCTGAGGACCCAGTGATGGACTTCAGAGAAGTTGAAACAATTATAGAATATGTATAGAATTGTGAGAGGAAAAAAAAGAAAATTTGGGGAAATATGTGACGAAAATGTAACCTCTTGATTCCGGGGATCGAGTGGACATTTACATCTCATTGTAAATATTCTTTCATATGTCATTATTACTTTTATTTTTTTCCTTTTCTTGTCATTCGCTTTCTTATTTTAAGTTCCCCGATTGTATTGTCCCCTCTATGTTCGCCCCTTGTGGGTAGTAATAAAATCATTGTCCGGTACCAGATCGATCCCAAAATCTAATCAGTTCGTGTCAGTCACAAGGCCAAACATCCTGGAAGGTTCATCCGAATCCAACCAGATGTTGTTGAGATATCTTGTCCACAGACAAACAACAATCTAACAAACACGAGTGACAACAATACCTCTGCCTTCGCTAAGGCAGGAGGTAATAAATAAACACTTGTGATATGTTAGGCATTTAAACACGTGCGCGCATGTGTGTGTAAGCATGTACAAGTGACAGAGTATTATGTACGACAAGAACCAAGAGGAGAAACCTTCCAGAAGAGTCTTCGAGAAAATATGTGATAAATGCACGTGGCTACCAAGCGGTACTTCCTTTACTCGAACAAATCGACCCGTACTTATTCTATCGGTCTCTTTTGCCGAACCGCTAGGTTACGGGAACGTAAACACACCAACATCGGTTGCCAAGTGATTTTTTGGGGGGACAAAAGCAGACACACACACACACACACACACACACGTATACGACGGGTTTTGGTCGGCCAGAGGCTATAGAAGACACCTTCCGAAGGTGCAACGCAGTGGGACTGAACTGAACCCGGAAACATGTGGTTGGGAAGCAAGCATCTTACCACGCCAGTTGCGTTTTAATATATTTTCACCTGTAAGGCAGCGAGCTGGCAGAAACGTTAGCACGCCGGGCGAAATGCTCAGTGTTATTTCATCTGTTCTTACATTCTGATTTCAAATTCTGCCGAGGTCGACTTTGCCTTTCATCCTTTCGGCGTCGAGAAATTAAGTATCAGTCGCGTACTGGGGTTGATCTAATCGACTGGTTCCCTCCCCTAAAATTTCTGGCCTTGTGCCTAGATTAGAAAAGAATATATTTTTACCTGCGCGTTAATTAAAGCTTGCTCGCAGCACTGGATATTACTTAAAAACTAATCAATTATTTATATCTATCTATACACTCCTTATCGACGAATCGATTGACTGTGTGATTGATCTCGCCAGCCAGCCATCAATGTACACAGATATCGATTAATTGATCTGAACATCCATCAACTCATCTATTCAATTATCCCTCCATCCATGTAATCTCTGACTTCATTTACCGATCGATGGGATCTATCTAAACATTTATCTAAATATATAACCATTGATAGACTTCTACAACCAGCTCTGTCGCCGTCTCTTGCGCTCTCTGTCTCTCAACCCTCCTCTCCTGTCCCCCTTCTCTCTCTCTCCCTCACTCTTTTCTTGTATACACACATTGCATGTACAAATATTTGTGCATTATATCAATAACAAAGTGTATATACTGTGGTACAATTAACATTGATATCACTTGATCAGGCGGAATATTAAGTCAACTAGTGAAAAGATTTCCCGTCCTCTCTCTCTCTTATACACACACACACACACACATATATATATATATAAAGTATATTCAAACAAAATATAATCGATACAACATTACCCTCTGTGTAGACACACGCACATTCGTATATGTATGTACGTATGCAAAACATTAATTAAACGTATATGATTATTTAAATACTTGTATACATTCACACACACACACACACACACACATGTGAAATACATTTACGCATAATAATTACTTTACTGGTTTCAGTGATTGGACTGCGGTGTCATTCTGGGACAATGCTATAAAGGGTTTAGTTGATTAAATCGACTCCAACACCTATTAGGAATCTGCATCTTCATTCGATTCTTTTCTACGTGATGATTTAAAAGTAGAGAGATGAGGATGTAGTCTTGCCCTACACTAAAATTGAAAGGAGCAACATTTATTACCAGAAACGGTTGTAAAGTTTTGGAAATTGTTGATTCGCAATGTGTTAGGCTCTTAAATTTGAAATGATTTGGTCACAGAACGTAAAATAAAAGAACTGATGTGAAATTACATCCTCTCTGCCCTTTTTAACGATTCTGCCAAACCTATGACGGGTTGCTGAAAAGATTTTGGCTTTGAGTAAAAGAATATACAGGCCGATCAGTTAATTATGTTTGCATTAAACTTATTCTCCTCTGAGATACACGCTTATTGCAGCGGCCCTTCAGATTTTCTAAGCCCTGCAAAAGAACTCAGAAGATTGGGCCTCTAACGATGCATTTTGCAATAGCTTTAAAGCCAACTGCTTTGCAGCATCCTTTCCTACAGAATAATATTGGCTTCAAATTTTGACACAAGGCCAACAGTGATTGAGGGGAGGGGTAAGTCCATTACATCAGCCACAGTACATTACTGGTAATTATTTTATCGATCCTGAAAAGAAGAATGGCAAGGCCCACCGCGGTCGAAATTGAACTGAGAACTTGAAGGACGAAATACTGCAAACCATTTTACACAGCGTGCTTTCCAACACTGCCAGCTCGCCACCGTCCTCTTTAATTATAAGAGTACAATAGAATTTTTTAAACATCGAATGTCTTTTAGAGTCCATTTCAATAAAAGAGTATCACAGACATCCATGGATTTAGAACCATTTGTCTCGATGTCACTCAGTCATTCACTCCAGACTGTCCTCGGGGATTCACTGGACATTTTCCTAACGAAACTCATTCGACAACGCATTCTAAAAACTCATTTGCTATTTATTCAGCTCCAGTGTTCGCCAGACCAGTAAAAACTTAATTAAACAGAATTCGGAAATGTATAAAATAAAAGCTAATTTTACAGTTACAGCAATGTTCTCGCCAAAAACACGTTACTTTTGATTGTACAATTAACTCGGCTTTCTAGTTTCACTCTTTCAGAGAAAGCATCAGATATTATTAATGAAACAGAAGTTAATTAATAAACCGACTTAGAAATCAATAATCAGTACAAGAACCGGCTGTGAACTTTTGAAGATTGTTGATTGCTGATTCGCAATGTGTTGAACAAATCCAACTGTTGCCATTCTTGACGAAAATTCAAGAGAAATTAAATTGAATTGTCGAGCAAAATAATGTTGTTAGTGCTAGGATTCTGTTGTTGTTGTCGTTGTTATTACTGTTTTTTGTTATTGGTGGTGGTTGATATTAACCCTGTTGGTCTTGTTGCTTTTGAAATTATTATTAATAGCGGTGAGCTGGCTGAAGCATTAGCACGCCTCGCAAAAAGCTTAGCGGCACTTCGTCCGTCTTTACGTTTTAAGTTCAAATTCCACTGAGATCGATTTTGCCTTTCGTCCTTTCGGTGTCTATAAATTAAATACCAGTGAAACACTGGGGTTGATTAATCGACTTATCCCAACCACATAGATTGCTGACTTTGCACCAAAATTGGAAAGCATTATTATTATTGAAAATAGCGGTAAACAGGCGAAGGCGACGAGCTGGCAGAATCATTAGCTGGATTAAGCGTAGATCGAGGAGGGGCGCTTGCCAGCTCGAGTGCCGTCAAGCGCTCACAGCCCTCCACCATGTGAGCAAAACAGTCAGTGATAGTTCCACACTAGCGTTATATAGAGGGCTCGTGGAGAGGAAGTACGACGAAGTTCTCGGGGAAACTCTAGTCGTCGATGAGGATCAGTTAACCGGTCTTTTTCGGAAAACTTGCGGGCCTGGGCCTATGGATAACTTCTAGAAATCTCTTACCTGGCATGCTAACGAGGGGCGCCGCCTATTCGTGAAACTTTACAGGCACGGAAGTGCCGTCAGCCGGGCCTGTTCGAGATGCGCCCAGAACGATGAAACCGTTCTGCACGTACTCGTCCAGTGCCCGAGTATTGCTGACCTGTGGGTTTAAGTTCAATACCTGCTGTAGCGTGTTGGACGGGTCTGGCTATCAGCTGAATCTATAGTGAAGATTGCCTCGCCATCCTCCTTTGGCCGGGAGGGGCAGGCAGTTTTTATTTGTCTGGTGGCTGTAGCGAAAGAAGTAGTATGGTTGACTGGTCTGAAAGGGCTAAAGTCAGACATTTTCCTCTTTGACCAAGCCCATATCAAATTTTTCAAGTTTTACTTGAAAAGGACGTTGAGGGTGGAGAGGGAAGTATGTGTGCGTGTGCGTATAGATATTGATTTCGTTATTAAAGTTGTTGCTTCTTACCTTATTACTGATATATATATATATATATATACAGTGATACCTCGCAATACGAGTTTAATTCGTTCCCTGACCGAGCTCGTCTTGGGATTTACTCGTTATTACAAATCAATTTCAAGTTCAAATCCCGCCCAGGTCGACTTTGCCATTTATCCTGTCGGAGTCAAACAAAATGAGTAACTGTTGTGTATTGAGGGGTCAATGCAATCGGCTTGAACCCCTCCTTCAAAATTTCAGGCCTTGTGCCATTAGCCGAAAGTATTACTAACGCGACAACATGACTGGACGGCTATCATGGTGGACATCTACGACCATTACGTTATGATTTGAAAATTCCACAGGGGTCGACCTTGCTCTTCATTCTGTTGGCATCGATCAAATAAATACCGGCCAAGCACCGGGATTGATATCATTGACTCCCCACCCCCTTAAAAATAGTTGGCCGTGTGTCAGAAATCAAAATTTGAAAGCATTTTCTTTGTATTTCTTTCTGAATTCTTCTTGTTAGTACAAATTGGCGAGCTGGCAGAATTGTTAGCATGCCGGCGAAATGCTTTGCAGTATTTCGTCTGCCGTTACGTTCTGAGTTCAAATTTCCACCGAGGTCGACTTTGCTTTTCATCCATTCGGGGTCGATAAATTAAGTACCAGTTACGCACTGGGGTCGATATAATCGACTTAATCTGTTTGTCTGTCCTTGTTTGTCCCCTGTGTATTTAGCCCCTTGTGGGTAGTAAAGAAATAGGTATTTCGTCTGCCGTTACGTTCTGAGTTCAAATTCCGCCGAGGTCGACTTTGCCTTTCATCCTTTCGGGGTCGATAAATTAAATACCAGTTTCGCACTGGGGTCCATCTGATCGACTGGACCCCTCCCCCGCCAAAAAAAAAATTTGGGCTTTGTGACTGAAGTAGAAAAAATATTTTTCTTGTTATTGCACTTGTTGCTTGCTTTCTGTCGCTACGGATATTTTTTTGATGTTCTTGTTACTACTGTTCAAATTATTTTACCTGTTGCTGTTATTGTCGTTGTTGTTGTTGTTGTACCAGTTGTTCCTCGTAGGTTTTACCTTATTATTCTTCTAATTGTTGTTCTCACATCTTTTCTTGTGGTTCTCATTATTATTGGTGCTATTTATTTATTTATTTATTTGTTTGTTTCTAACGCAATCATCGCTGTTGTTATTGTGCTTATTATTGCAGTTGTTGTTGCTGTTGTTGTGACTGCTGCTGCTGTCTCTGCGGCTCTCAGCTGCAGTGGCTTTGTTTATTGCTGCAGCAGGTTCCTCCTTTTCATATTAGGTCCGCAGCATCATCAACATCATCATCGCCACCACCTTCGTCCACCTACTTCTCCTCTACTTTCTCACCCTTTCTCCTCCCTCTCCTCTAAATCCTCAACAACAATTACAAAAAAAAACAAACCTGTTGCAACTTTCATTCCTACTTTAAGACTTCCTCCTACCCCTTTCCCTATTGTTTTTCTCCTACTCTTCCTCTTACTACTACTACTACTACTATATTTGCTTCCATTTTTGTCATATTGCAATTGTCAGAATCATGCGTATATATGCACGTACGCACGCACACACACACACACACACACACACATACATACATACACACATATATATTTGTGTGTGCACCATGCCCTCGCTTTGTTGTTTTTTTGTAGTCTTTCTTCTCCGCTTTTTTTTCTTTATTAATTATACACACACATACACATAATATATATGCTGGGCATTATTTGTCTCTTTGCCAATGTTCTGGCCCCAGTTAATACCGCATCTCCATTTAATGCAATGAGTCACAACAACAACAACAGCAATAATAATAATGATAATAATGATGATGATGATGACAATAATAATCTTCGATAGATATGCAAAACTTTGTTTAGTTTTTGTATTTTAACACTCGACTTCTTAACATAGACACCTCTGCCTATCCACCTCATAACGCCTCCCACCATCTCTAACCATTCCTCCTCCACGCCCTTCCACCTACTTATCTCTTTCTCTCTCTTTCATTCTTCATCTCCCCCGCTTCATCCCCTCTCGCCCCACCTCCCCGCTCTTGTAGTTTTGCAGTGTTTTCATACTGTGAAAATCTCGTTTATTTATTTGCCTTCTATTTCCAAAATGTCTGATGTTTGTAGAATTCAAAACATCCGATTTTTGTTTAAGTTGCGTACCTGAGTTTGTGTGAGTGTGTGTGTGTGTATGTGTGTGTGTATGTGTATGTATATATGTGTGTGTTTATGTATCACTGGTTTTGCAATACACCGTGAGCGTTGTTATATGTGTAAGTGAATCGCTCTGTTTTTTTTATGTGTGGGTTGTATGTGTGAGTGTGAGACTGTGTGTGTATGAGCGTGTGTAGTGATTTACGATGTGTTATATTATGCATTTTAAATATTTCCTTTTTACATTCTTTTGATATTTCGATATCGTACATTTTTTTTCCATTTCTGTTTTTCACTTACTGACCAACATACAAGTTTCGCTCTAGGAAACTGCGCAACAAGCGTAAAGGTACCAACAGCCACATCGCCATTGCAGCTACAAGCATTACCATTATCACTAGCATCGTCAGTAGCAGTTCTAGTCACCGACGCTGCCAGTGCTCACCAAAAGCACCAGAGATACAACCAACAGTAGAACGCAATCTGCCACTGCCAGCTAAAACACCACCCCTGTAATTCTACGCCCCACCCTACAGAGACACATGCTGGTTTCCATGCGAAAGAGGTACCTAATTATATACATACATACACTCACACACGTATATGCATACATATATGCATATATAATACATGCATAGAGACATACGCACATATGTATGTATATGAATACATATACGTGTACATATATAAGTGTATATATATATATATATAAATTTATGTGTATGGATATCTATCTATTTGCCGTCCTCCCTCCTCTCTCTATAGATATATATGTATATTCATATAAATATATACACGTACATAGACATAGATATAAACACATATACACGCACATATATGGTAATATTAATATACAAGTGTCTGTGAGAATGCGAATGTGTATAATCACTTGATAAAAATTATGTTTGAATATATCAAATATTTATTAATATTATTGAGCACAAATTCAAACACACACACACACACACACACACACACATATATATATATATTATTTATTTTATAGAAGGAGCTTCTACAGGATTAGAACTGTTTCATTCAGATGAAATCTTCATATACATATATATATATATATACACATACATATCTGTATGTATATATGCGTATATAAGTATATGCATAGGCAGAAATACGGATGCACATATACTGAACGGTCATTACTTGTCTATATTTCACTTTGATACATCTAAGTAGCTGATGTTTTCTCATTATTGGTCAATGGGGTTAATCTGCTACACTTAATGGGTATTTAAGCAATATGTGTTTGGAAAGTTAATACTTTGGATATGTTCCTCATGAATGGGCAATAAAGCTTGAAACATGCAATGGCGGTGCCCCAGCATGGGCACAGATCGTGAGCTGAAACTAGATAAAATAAAATAAAAAAAATATCCGGTGACAATTTTTTTATATTTCGTTCGCATTGTTTCCATAGTCATATAAGTATACGAAAAATAAGAACTTACAATTCTGGAAAATCTATATGGATTATCTTCAAAATGAGAATATCGCACGGCTAAGACAAAACATGATAGACTGACTTGGAAACGTTTAATATACTTTGCAATCTAACGAATGAAGCAAGTAGATTAAATACACACACGCATTCATATATATATATATATATATATATATATATAATATGAATGCGCCTGCAATTACGTTAGTAGTATATTAAAAAAATAACACCCACCCACTCACCAATCCATCCATCCATCTATCCATCCATAAAACCTTACATTATAAAGCGAACTTGTTACGTTCTTTCCGGTTCGAAATATCAGATAAATTTTCAGAAAAATATACACTGAATAGCGTTAAACTATTTGGAAGGACACACTGAATAATGAAATCATATTTACAGTATGACTGACTGGATGATCGTGGCTGAAATGAACCTGGTTATAGGCCTGGAATATGAAACCCGTTAAGTAGTGATTTTTAGCATTTAGGAAAACATGTTTAGAAGCAACATAAAATGATTTGGTATCTATTTGTGCGAACCATTTTATATTAACTTGTGAAGTTGAATATCTATTTTGAAATTCCTAAATATGCTTGTAGCTCTAAGATGTTTAAAGACGAATTCCACCCTGGAGAAGACGTTCAAATACAAATAGACAATTGATGCCTGACAGCTAGTTTATGCAACCGAAGAATGCGGTGCAATGCATAAGTAATTGGGAGTAAAATAAACAAAAGGAGCAGATTCAAAATTGCTGTTCGGTAGCATTACAAAGGTGAAATTCCCTCTTCACACATTCCAGATAATAACACCACATATCTAAATTGCCATTTCGAAAATCTGTGACTTCCTCAATCTCTTGTGGTGAAATCCACGGTTTTATCATAAGGTTGCCATAAGATTTGGCTACGAACGTATACTGGGCTCTGTGAACATATATTTGCAAAGAAAAGAGAAAAAAACAAACTCCTGGTGTTTGATAATACACAAACGCAAGACAATCGCCATTAAAACGTACAATATTTTGCAAGTATTCTCTGCGTTGCTCGCGGTAGAGAAGTGTGAGTTGTGCAAACTGATGCGAAAGGAAAACGATCCGCCTTAGGGTAAGTTGTAAAAGACTAAGAATTGAAAATGAACACATCTGTGGCAGTCATTTTGTGCAAAGTTAGATAAATCAAAGAACTACCAGAAAACACCGATTTTCTTCAAAGGACACAAGACATTGTGTTTCCCAGACACACAAAAGTTAAAATAAGTGAGATGGATTTGATAGTAGATTTCTTTTATTGTAATTACTGACTTCAGGTTAAACAAACAACATCAACGACAACTCCTCTGCGTATGAACTAAGAATAAGATTGAAGACAGAGTTAGGGGTATCTATTTGCAAACTCCGCTGTGGACGTTTTAGCGAAGAACTTTCATCCATTCTCGGTGTGGCGTCCATATAGAGAGAATCATCATCAGTGGAATTATCTCTTGAACACTTTGTGCTTTTTGATAGTTTCTACTCAGATAAGAGAAACATTTTAAAATTTGGTGTCGTTTGCATTATTAGGGCACAGAATGGCGTCAAGATTGGCAGAAGCGCTTGAGCGTCGGATCAAGAACATATGCCTTGCGACATTTCTACTGCGTCTTCACGTTTGGCGTTCAAATCTCTAGCGTGGTTAAATTTATATTTCATCCAACTGAGGTCGACAAAAGTATGGGATCAGTTTGGAGTTGACTGCAACTGATGAATCCCTGCTCTGATAATTGTTGGAATTGGTGCTAAAATGAAACAAAATAAAAAAAAGGAAAGCATCATTTTTAGGGCACCAAGAAGAGGTCGCTTCTGAAAACTGGTCATCAAGGTGGGATTTTGATTTAGAACGCAGAGAAATGGAAAAGATACAAAATATTAGAAATCATCCTCACAGAAGCTCTTACAACTCCGTTATTCGAACCCACTGGACAGCTTTGTTTATTCATCAACTTTATGATGAGGAAAACGCCAGATATTAGATCGAACAGATGTTGAAATCAAAGGGCAGAAACTAAAACCATAAAGTCAAATGGCTATGAATTCTATGCCCAAAGTACTCTTCTATTTAACCCTCTAGCAGACATTAGGATAAGCACACGAGATGAACACTTGTCTTTACGGTTCATTACAACAAAAACCATTTATTGGTATGTAGGATTTCGAACAGATTTAGTTTTGAATTTGTCCATAGCGAATTCATGACAATGGTGGGATTAAGAATTTAAAGAGAAAAAACCTATGCTACAAGCTTGGAAGTAAAAAAATTAAATTGCATCAATTTTACAGAAGGTACAACATCGATTCTCTGTTCTGCTATGCGAAAAAGTAGGTGTGGTTCAAGTAGTTCACATGCCGCCCAAGAATCTTACTATTTCATAGCAAACCATTCTCAATTCATAGTGGAACGACTTTCGGATATACTTTGAAGAAAAAAGACACAGGTAAATATAAATAAACACGAAGAGTAAATAGGAATATTAATCTAATCACACAAGTTTGTCTCCTACAGAAAAAAAAACAACCCTTCAGATACAAGTCCCACGAAGGATGGTATTCATTTTCTACCCTTCTAGGAGATATAAAATATGACGATGGAAAATATGTTGAAAAAATAAATATCGGAAGCACCATAGAAATACCACTGATCTATATATATATATATATGTATGTATGTATAGATGTATTAATACATATATATATATATATATATATATATATATGTATGTATGTATAGATGTATTAATACATATATATATATATAGTATGTATGTATAGATGTATTAATACATATATATATATATATATGTATGTGTATATGTATTAATACATATATATATATATATATATATGTATGTATGTATAGATGTATTAATACATATAATATATTATATGTAATATGTATGTTATAGATGTATTAATACATATATCATATATGTATATATGTATGTGTATGTATTAATACTTATCTATATATATATAGATGTATGTGTATATATGTATAAACATATATATATATATAGATTATGTGTATCGATGTATTAACTATATATATATATGTAGTGTATATGTATTAATTATATATATATATATGTAATGTGTATATGTATTAATATAATCTATATATATATGTATGTGTATATGTATTAAACATATATATATATATAGATGTATGTGTATATGTATATGTATTAATACATATATATATATATAGATTTGTGTATATGTATTAATACCATGTATATATATATATATATATATATATATATATATATAATATATATAATATATATACATACACTGGAATATTTAACTGCTTAAGATACATATACACACTCACAAGCATATATATAAACATACATATATATGTATATTCACACATACATACATACTTATATATGCATAAATACATCTTCCTTTACTGTCTGTGTGCATGTATGTATGTATATATATATAAATATATGACATAAATACATATATACGTATGTAATATATAAGTATGCGTATATATTTGTACGTACGCACACATCTAATGCAACGTTGTAAACATGGAGACGTAGCCATTATTGTGGAAAGAAAGCGCAAGTTAACAACTCTTGTATTCGAACAAGAAATCATAGAATATTATGCGCCATGATATACCAGTGAGAACAACAAGCAAACGGAAGCTGGCAGTTTTGAATGGAGGAAAAGGAATAGCGTATGGAACTCTGATGTTCAGTAAAAAGTTTGCGTGTTTTTTCAAAAGTGTAAATGCTTGACATAAATGTTTGTTTCGAATACTAACCCTCTCTTTCCCCTCGTTTCTCTCCTCTCTCTCACCTCTTTTCTCTGGTCTCTTTTTTATTTCTTAACTATTCCTTGCGCGTGCACACACACACGTTTATATATAACTTCATAGATATATATATAATGTGTGTATAATATATATATATATATATATATATATATATATATATATATACATATATATATATATACTACATATTATATATATAAATGTATATATATTAACTACCACACACATATATATATATATAGATATATATATAAATGTACACATATATATAACTACATAATTATGTATATATATATATAAATGTACACATAGATATAACTACATAATTATGTATGTATATATAAATGTATACATAGATATAACTACATAAATATATACATAAATGTATATATATATAACTGCATGTATATACATATATATATTTTCATGTAGATGTACATATATAAATTTGCGTGTATGTAGGCATGTAAAAGTATATCGTGGCACACGCATAAATATATATACATATATATCTCACCTGTTATGTTCGAGGAAAGAGAAGGGAAAGAAAAGAGTATGAGGGGGAAATCAGAGACCAAACCTTGGTGCATTTGTGTAGATTTGAAAAAAGAGGGCAAAACATTGCGAAACTTACAATACAGAGAGAACAGATGAATTTTGTGTGTTCCTCTCAGAAGACTAAGGTTGTATGATTAAAATTCTTATGGCATACACAGGAAACAACATAAAACCGCATGGAACTAACTAGAATGGTTCATAGAATCACAGAGTAGCATACTGTGGAATTGTTTTGCTGTTGATGGTTCTGGAATAAATGGAGGAAAAAACATAAGAAAACTATTCGGTTAAACATTAGGACACGCTGCGAGTTAAGGTAGATAAGGAGATAGGTTTGTAGGTAG
>NC_043019.1:7451734-7459234 GCF_006345805.1 Octopus sinensis | reverse complement strand
TGTGTTGGTGAGTGTGTAAAGGGAAAAGATCGAGAAAAATCCAATGTTCTTTACCAATGAATATGGAAGATAAAATGAAGGGATATATATGTTTGTGTGTATATATAGGTATATAAATGTATATATTTCTACATACATAGACATATTCATACATACGTATGTTTATATATGTATATATAAATATACGCGTATGCATATGTATACATACGTATATATGTATGTACGTATGTGTATGTAGGAAATCTATATTTTAGTTAATGGGAAAACAACCATAACAACAACAACACCAGTCAAATGAACAATTACAACAACAACCACAACGAAACAAAAGCTAAAGAAAAATGTAAAGATGTAAATATTAAAAAGAAGAAACCGGGAGCAACAAGAGGATGAACATTTGTAGCAACAACAAAAGGCACATAAAACAACAGCAAAAAAAAAAAAAAAAAAATGAAAAGCAGACATATAACTGAAATTAAGGAGAAAACGATAAAGTAAAAAAAAAAAAAACACGAAAACGAATGCAAAAATCATAGGAAAGAAAAGAAAAAAGACAATATATATAAAACGCAAAGAAATTGAAAAAAAAAAGACCAAAAACAAAAATGTTAAAATGAAAGAGAAATACAGAAAAATATGGAAAGAAGAAAAGATATTAGAAGACCTTCGGCAAAGGGGGAACAACTATTGAACATGAATCAAATAGCAGAAGACGGCGATGAGACCTCCTCCAGGTGGCGCAAGTGTATGTATGTTGTTCAAAGTTTTGTACACACATACATTCAATATATATGCCCGTGTGTGCGTATGTGTAAATATATGTATGTTTTGATATATATATATATATATATATTCACATACACCTATGTATGGCTATATATATATATATATATAAACACATTCACACACACATATGTATGGCTATATATATAACAGATTCACACGCACATTTATGTCTATATATATATATAGTGTGTGTGTATATGTATGTGTGTATGTATATGTGTGTGTGTTTATGTAAGAGAATATAACAGCAAAATACGTATAATGTGGAAGGAACAAGGAAAGAATTCAAAATGGCGGGTGGTTTTTGGAAGAAACAGCTTGATCTTAAAAAAAAATGAAACTAAAATTATTGTTGTTGTTGCTGTTCTTATTATTGTTATTATTTGTTGTTACTGTTGTTTTAATAGTAGTAATTGAAGTAGTAGTTGTGATAGTGGTATTAATGGTAATGAAACCAATAATAATAATAATAATAATAATGGCGATAGCATTGATATATACGTATCCGAATAAAGACATCAAGAAAAAGATCTGAAATGAAAGCAATTTGAGTAAATACTTTGGAGAAAGTTTTCCTTGTGTGTCGAGTCTCATTGTGAAGAGTCTTTTGTTGTTTGCTTGGAAGGAGATTTATTATTTATCAAAAAAAAGATGGCACAATGGATAAATGGATATCGAAAAGATCGTTACAGCTGATCAGCGTGGAAGTTCAAATCTTTACTTAACTATTTGTTGAAATTCAGAAACAGGAAAGCATAGGAATTTTCGGATTTGTGAATGGGAAATGGTGTGTACATCGTGTGCTGTAGTGAGATGAAGTGTATGATATTGTCGGTTCGGATCCTGGTCGGAGCAGTGCATTGTAAACTTGAAGAGAAAGTCATTTTCTTTCACGTTGTCTTTATTGACTCGTAAAGTAAAATCGGTGCAAACGGGAAATGAGTCCGCTGTTTCCCTCCATGGATGGTCCGTTGGAAGAAGGGTAGGGGAAACTGAGAGGGTGTCTACGTCGATAAAAACAAAAGGAAAAGAAGGAGGAGAAGGAAAAGGAGAAAAGAAGACATTGAGAGTAAATAATCTTCGCAAAAGTCTGATCATGTGCCTGTGCAGTTTCAAACTTAGTGAAGATGGCACCAGTTTGAAGGCGCTGTTAATCAAATATATCACTCCCAGAAATACCTTGGAACATTATTTTCATCATCCTGAAGGGATGAATGAAGGGATTTTTATTCGGTACGCAGAAAATGGTAACTATATTCTGCGCAATATTTCATCCAACGACTGAATTTATTTATCAATCCACTGGTGAAGTTTTGCTCAGGTTAAATTTGCTGTGTATATATATATATGTATATATGTATGTGTGCATATATATATATATGCATGTATATATATATATGTCATGTATATATATGTATATTTAATATGTATGTGATCTATATATATTTATATGTATGTATATTTATGTGTCTCTCTATATATATATATATGTATGTATATATATATATATTTATGTAATGTATTTGTATGTGTATATATATATATATGTATGTATGTATGTGTATATATATATATATGTATGTATGTATGTTTATTATATGTAGTGTATTATATAATATGTATGTATGTATATATATATATATGTAATGTATGTATATATATAATGTATGTATAATATATATATATATTGTATGTATATATATATATATATGTATGTATTATATATATATATATATGTATGTATATATATATATATATGTATGTATATATATTTATATGTATGTATATATATATTTATATGTATGTATGTGTATATATTTATATATATGTATATTTATATGTATGTATATTATATGTATGTTATATATATTTATAGGTATGTATGTGTATGTGTATATATTTATATATATGTATATTTATATGTATGTATATATATATGTATGTATATATGTATGTATGTATGTAATATATGTATGTATGTATGTATATATATATATATATACACATACATATATGTATGTATGCAATAATAAAGCTGAAGTGAAAAAAGAATACATATGTTATACATATATATATATATATATATATTGTTATATTTCGGAATGGTCATTTTGCTAGTTTAGCCAATAAAAACACACGCACTATATATTTGGTGTTATTTTGCTTCAGTGTTATTTATTTTTTACATTAATCTTAATCTTATTTCGGCCAGAGTCCTTTCGTCACACTCCTGTGACCGCATCAGTGGTCCTTTGTTTTCTTCTTTCTTATTTTTGTCTCTCCTTACTAACCGTCAGCCATTTTGTATTTCTATTGTATGTCTCCATTTGCGCATGCTTATATCTCTATGTGCGTCTATGTTTATTTAGTGTGTGTGTGTGTGTGGGGGGTGATGCCTGTAATATTTGTATCTTCTGTTTATATATGGTCTCAAAATACTTGATCCATTTATTATATAAATTTGTTTTTATTTATTATATCCATATATGCAACAGAATTCTTGGACAGGGAGTCAGTAAACTTGAAACAGATAACAATACTCGTAGGAACAATAGGAAAAATAGTTAATGAATACTAGTACTTGATCCATATATAAAAGCAATAATTGAGATTTGGTCGAATTAGGTATTGAGGTTGAAGGACCAAGTCAGTCAGGTATTATCCGCATAGCTCGAAGTAAGGTGAATAAAATCGAAATAAGCAACAAGATATCAATAAGTGATGCAGTACGACCATTTAACCGAACAATGCAAACATTACATCAATTTAAATGCAGGGCTCTCATCATCTGCACAAATAAACAAAATTTTAATATATTTTATTAGCGTCTTGCCCCTTTAACTGGTAATTGACACCATGACTTAGGATCTTCCCCTATCCAGCCTCCTTTATAGACAGTTACCTTATACCCAATTTACTACTAATGTCTTGAGCCATGAGCTGTCAACTCCCTCTTGCTCCTCATTCCAAACAGACACAGTCGCTTAGTTTAGATATAGTAGTTGATAAAAGACAAACAGATTAGAAATGAACTACAATCCTTTACAAGCTCTGACCCCAGTAAGACCCATCCTTTTCTTGGACGTGTAGTATATTCTTAGCTAGAAAAGTGGCAACTGGATTTCTTCCATCTTCTTGCTCTGTTGGAGCATTTTAGGGAAATTATATTAATGTGTCCGACTAATTAAAATACCATTTATTTGTGAAGCTAACGATAACCCCACATTTAATATGATGTAATGATTGCCTTATTCAATTAAATGGAATCGCTTGAAACGGTCGTACTCCACCACTTCTTGATACCCTGTTGCATATTTTGATTATATATATATATATATGTGGAGGGGCCATGGCCCAGTGGTTAGGGCAGCGGACTCGCGGTCGTAGGATCGCGGTTTCGATTCCCAGACCGGGCGTTGTGAATGTTTATTGAATGAAAACACCTAAAAGCTCCACGAGGCTCCGGCAGGGGGTGGTGGCGGTCCCTGCTGTTCTCTTTCGCCACAACTTTCTCTCACTCTTTCTATTGTCGGCCTGCTCGCTTAGCCAGCGGGGTGGCGTCATTTGAAGGCTAAAGCAATGCGAAGCGCATTGTGACCAGCGATGTGTAGCACCATCTGATAGTCTGGTCGGTCATGGTGATATATATACATATATACATATATAACGTACATTTATATACATTTCGAGGCATACATACAAAAAGATGTGTGAAAGCTTGGCAATTTTAATAAAAGTACAGCACAACCCGATATACTAAACGAATTTGTAGGTTCTCCTATAAAACTCAGCAATTTTAAACAAATTAACAATTTACATTTCCAAATACATGTCTGATTAAACACCAACTATGAGACCTGAGATGAGGAGAAGAATAACGAATTTTAATGTATATATGTATGTATATATGCATGCAAATATTCATGTACCCACACAAGTACGCGTTTGTATTTATTCAATCATACATGCATGTGCGTAGAACTATGCATACATATCTGGGTATCTAGGAATGTAAATAAGTAAAAATTAAATTTAAATAGATTTACATACATCATTATGATTCTAGGTTTACATGAAAATACATCTCTACTTATTACCTATCTATCTATCTATCTTCTCTATCTATCTTCTCTATCTATCTATCTTCACTATCTATCTATCTATCTCTCAATATCTATCTAACTAACTTACAAAAGGTCCACTATAGAATATACGCCCAGCTTCAAGAAACGAATGAAAACAATCTGTGGATTAATGTATGGAAGTCTCCAAACACACACACACACATATATATTATAGTAGGGGTGGGTTTGTTTGGAAAAATATATTTATATACAAAGAAGGTAGGAACCCAGAAGTTAAGGAGGAATACGATAATAGCGCCAGTCAAATAGAACAAGTAGATCATATATATATATATATATATAATATATATATATATATATATATATGCGTGCGTATATATGTATATGTTTATACGTACATATATATGCGTGCGTATTATGTAAGATGTTATACGTACATATATATGTATGCGGGTGTATTTATGTATATGTTTATTTGTATGTATTATGCACATAAATAATAAAAAATTATCATATATTAATTTTCAATTTAAAATGATTCCCGTTTTCAACCTTTGCCATAAATTATATTCGACTGTGCCAACAATCAAATGATTTAACCTACACCCGCCTCCCCCGAAAAGTGCATGGTTCCATGCCAGAAATCGCCCTCTATCACTCCTCACACATATCCCTCTTTTTGCTTGCATTTGTAGATATATGTTTGTATGTATGTATATATATATATATAGATATATACATATATACGTAATACATATTTTTGCATATACATATATGTGTGTATATATATATATATATATATATATATATATATATAGTGAGATAGATATAACATACATAGGGTCCCACACCCACGCTAATTTCGAAGGCACGTGCCTAACTTTAGGATTATCACATATATACATAATTATAAACATTCATGCATACATATATATACACGTGCAATACATACAGTGATGAATATTGGTTTTCTATATATATACATACAGGTATATATCACATATATGTATATATTTAAAAGCTTATACACACATACATGCACATACGTATATATATATATATATATATTTACCGACATATACTTATGTATCCCCTAACGTATACATATAGTCACGTAGATGCTTGAACATGTAGAACGAAATGTAACGGACAGATGAATGAGAAATGAGCTACATACGCGTGGAGAAATGGTCAGCTGCCAAGTAAATTGCACATGTATATATATATATATATATATATATATGTTTATACGGACATGTAATTACATATAAACGCATATTTCTATGCGTGTATAATATATTATAATCAATACGTCACGTTATATATATATATATATATATGTTATATGTGCCTATACAATATGTATATATGTTTGTAGTGGGGAACATGATCGGGTGCCAACCATTGGCATATAGATGAGACTCTGCCAGCAAATGAGAACCATCAAGGAAGTGCAAAGGGTTTCAGAAGTCAAGAAGATAAATTGTTCCTATTGATGTAGAATCTTGTCAGGGAAAAAAATAGAGAGAATAGTATTTTATTTTTGATTATATATATATATATCAATACACACACACATATATCTGTAATGAAATAATATTTTCTCTCTCTCTCTATGAATAAATATGTATATATACATTAAATTCCATGCATGGATTATGGATTATTATTACTATTATTACGATGTATATATATAATGTACATATAAATATGTGTTTAACGTGTATGGTATATCTCTCCATATTTATATCTATATATCTATATGTATGTATAATTTATATATATATATATTGCGACATGAAAAGAGTTAGACATATAGATATATAAATCTCTAATATCCTTTTAAGAAATGGCATCAATCGTGGTTATAAGATTAATGCAGTGGATCTTCCTATCGATTTATGGTTCACAAAAACGCCTCGCCAGGATGTGGCTTTAGGTTCGAACCATCTGCGCGTCATCAACGAATGGTGAATTGATCAAGGCTTTTTGTTTTCCTGCATGATATATTTTTAATCATTTTTGCTGTTTTGTTTTGTTTTATATTGTTTATACGTGTGTATCTTAACATAATACTTTTGCGTTTTAAGCGAGGTGCATAACCAGATCTTCGTTTTACATTCATGATCCAAAGATGGAAAAGTGTGTGAGAGAGAGAGAGAGAGAGAGAGAGAGAAGAGAGGTGGTTAAATAGTGGATGAGAGAGGTGGTGAGATAGCAAATGAAATGAAAGTTCGAATGGAATTTTGTGATAGGAAAAAGTACTGAAGGAAGATATTTCCCTTATCCTTTAAATCTTTTTAAAATAGCAATAAATAAATAGGAAATAATCAGGTGGTGCTCCAGCATTGTCGTATTAAAACTACTGAAATCATCAAAATGAGAAATAAAACAAAATATACATAGGCACATACAAATATAGAAAGCGGTTTCAATTTTTTTTACACATGTATATATATATGTATATATACCAGAGTAAACACATAAATGTGAAACAAGGTGGAAAAAAGAGTACTCAAATACCAGTGGTAGAGTAATATGCTTTATTTAAAGCAGCAAAACATTCAACAAAACCTGTTACTCTGAGTTTCCCGTTGCCGTTCATCGGACAGTTTTTGCAAGAATAGAA
>NC_043019.1:7396734-7446734 GCF_006345805.1 Octopus sinensis | reverse complement strand
GATTGTCACCATCGACTGCGACATTATAATAAATAATGCCATCTTATGTGTCTCTGTTTTAGAAGAATATTTATTATTAATGCCTCAGCATTGAATATTATGTTCCCCAGGAGGATGGAGTCGAACAGTTGATATTCAAATGAAAGATGTACAGTTATTTAGTAGGCCATGGCATGTGTAAAACACTGTCACATATGCGGCCATAGTCATCATACATGATGTATAAATATGTATGTATATATATATATATATATATGTGTGTGTGTGTGAGTGTGTAAGTATGTATATATATATATATATATATACATATGTGTGTGTGTGTATTGATCAGTCTATCTATCTATATTTATATATGAATATATATGTACACATAAACACATACTTATATATGTACATATTTAATTACATATATACGCACACCCACACGCATATGTGTGTGTGTGTATGTATATATAAAATAGAACTTGAAAGTGGAAATTTTCTGGGTGTTATTTATTCTCCATTACACGTATTTCGTTTGCTAATAGGAATTACAAGGATTTACGTGTTGCGTAGACCCGTGAGAAGTTTCGTATGAGAGATTCGTCAGACAGAAATCTTAGTAATTCTTTCTTCGCAAACGAATCATAAATAATTGAGAATAAATAATA
Organism: Octopus sinensis; assembly: GCF_006345805.1. Taxonomy (NCBI): domain Eukaryota; kingdom Metazoa; phylum Mollusca; class Cephalopoda; order Octopoda; family Octopodidae; genus Octopus; species Octopus sinensis. The sequence goes on along the minus strand of NC_043019.1, from coordinate 7,446,084 downwards.
CAAAAAAAAAAAAACTTACCTTTTTCTTGTTTTGCTATACAATAATTCTGCAAATACTATTACCATTATTCTTAATTCTAATACGTGTTTTGTCTGACATACAGCAGTAACTGTGGCTACATTTGATTGTAGGAATTGAATAAGTAGATGGGCTTCCAGACAAAATAAATGGAATTGCTTTAACTATCTGTATATAAATATGTGTATGTCTATATATGTCTTAGCGGTCATTCGAGTAGCTCTTTTGTCTTAATAGCGGTCAATAACACAGTAATTTCCCTTTGTATAATGGTCATTCTTCATAGCATTTTTCCGATGGCCGGATAACTGAAGAGATGGTGGCGTGCATTTCCACCTCGGCATCCGAAACTCGGAGTTTTATCTTGGCTACCGAATAATTGTCAAATATTACATTTACAGATAAATTCCTCTATTTACATAATATCGACGTTTCTTTCTTTCTTTTGTTATCTTACCGTTTTTATCAATATATATATATATATAGGTACAGAGGTGGCTGTGTGGTTCCGGGTTCAGTCCCACTGCGTGGCACCTTGGGCAAGTGTCTTCTACTATAGCCTCGGGCCGACCAAACCTTTTGAGTAGATTTGGTAGACGGAAACTGAAAAGAAGCCTGTCGTATATATGTATATGTCTGTATATGTGTGTGTTTGTGAGTCTGAGTTTGTATCCCCAACATCGCTTGACAACCGATGCTGGTGTGTTTATGTCCTCGTAACTTAGCCGTTCAGGAAAAGACACCAATAGAATAAATATTTGGCTTACAAAGAATAAGTCCTGGGGTCGATTTGCTCGACTAAAGGAGGTGCTCCTGCATGGCCACAGTCAAATGACTGAGACAAGTAAAAGACTAAAGAGTATATATATATATCACCGTGATTACCAGGCTATCAGATGTTGCTACACATCGCTGGTCACAATGCGTTTTGCATTGTTTTAGCCTTCAAATGACGCCACCCCGCTGGCTAAGGGAGCAGGCCAACAGAAGAAAGAGTGAGAGAAAGAGTGGTGAAAGAGTACAGCAGGGATCGCCACCACACTCTGCCGGAGCCTCGTGGAGCTTTAGGTGTTTTCGCTCAATAAACACTCACAACGCCCGGTCTGGGAAACAAAACCACGATCCTAACCACTGGGCCATTGCGCCTCCACACACATATATATATATATATATATATATGAATAAAAGATACGAAAAGTTTTCGTCAGACTGACTCAAACTAAGAAGAATGTGCGCTGAGTATTCAAATTGCTTGCCACTAAAATTCCCGTTTTAACTGCAGTTATCATACAAAGCAGCTAGAAGTGGCTTCCTCTTGAGTCGATAGGTTAAAACAGGAAGGAAGGGTAACCAATTTGGCAAGGCTTGACAAGGACGTTTAATTTAATTTAGCTATATATTAATGCTATATAATTAAGGTTATTATAGCTTTATTATATAGCTAAATTAATTTAAATGTCCTTGTCAAGTCTTGCCAATTTGTTAGCTTAAAATGGAAGGGAAACGCAAAGTATAATACACATTCATATATAGAACATATTTGTGTGTGTGTGTGTGTGTATGATACGCACAGTGATGTGGCAGAAATATCAGCAGGTGCAAAAATGAAAAGTCTTGATTGAATGCAGAATAAATGTGGATATAAAATTCTCCTCTTTAATTATTAATCACTCACACACACACCATAAATATATACACACTCACACACACACACCACACACATATACACACTCACACACACATATGGTCTAATTCTTTTATTTCATTGGCTTTATCTAGTGTGATGTTGCGATTCTTAGCTAGTTTTCCTCTTTTCAGGGTTGCTTTGGCACATTTTTCTAATCCAAATTTCATATCTATTTCTTTGGTAAATCCATTTACTGTCTGTAGTAGTGTTTCCAGCTGCTTGTCATTTGTCGCGTATAGTTTTAGGTCACTCATACTGATTGTTTTGCCGTAACATTTGTATCCGCATCCAGTTCTATTTAGCATGTGAGATAAAGGTGTCAGTGCCAAGCAGAAAAGGAGTGGAGAGATTGTTTCTCCCTGGAATATTCCTCTTCTAATGGAGATGGCTTTGGTTTTCACGAGTCCTCCTTTTGTTTGGAGCAGTAGCACTGTCTGACATTTATTCATAGAGCCTCTTATGTATTTTATAATTTTTGGTGCTACCTTGCTAATGGCTAGTGTTTTGAGGGTCCACATGTGGTGAATGCAATCAACAGCCTTTCGGTAGTCGATCCAGGCCATACTGAGACATTTCCTCTTTCTGCGGCTGTCTTCAGTTACGACTTTATTGATCGTTTGTTGATCTTTGCAGCGGTATGAGTCCTTGCAGCATCCCTTTTGCTCTTCTGGAAACAGGTTATTTTCTTCCAGATGCTTGCACAATCTCTGCGATATCATTGCAGTAAAGGCTTTGTAAATTATAGAGAGACAGGTTATAGGTCTGTAGTTTGTGGTTTTCCCCTCCTCTTATTCCTTTTCCTCCTCATCCTTTTCTACCACTTTTTCTCTTCACCCTATTCGTCCTCTTTCTCCTCCTCCAACCACGCCATCTCATCCTCGTCATCAACACTGCCACCTCGGAAACGTCCACCGTCGACCATTCCAGAACTTGCATCGGTACTAGCAACAGCACCAACGCGATAAACAAGAATATCACCGCCACCATAGTCACAATCTGCCACACCCCGGCTCAACCACCACCACTACCATCATCATCATGATCATCACCACAATCATCATCATTATCGCAACCACATAATGACATCATGACAACGATGATGATGACGATGAAGGGAGTCATGTTCATAGTGATGATCATGATGTGAACAGTGATGACGATCGATTCGAATAGAAAGCATGGTCGATGGAGGAGAGACTTTTTTTTTTCGAAAGAGAATATATTTGTGTAAATAAGAAATGGATTGAGAGTAAGAAACACAACATCAACAGTCCCCGCTTCGGATCACCCAAATCAGATACATTTAAAGCTTCTGCCTCTTTTGCTTCTACTATCCCTAGCAGCTCGATATTGAATAAAATGTCCTTTAAACAAGTACCCTCAGGTTCTTTGCGAGGTAGCAGATATATATATATCTTCGGAAATTCGATAGAAAGAAGAGCAGGCAATACGCAATAGAAAACATAGAAAACAACGGAGGTTTTATTTTTCAATACATTTTATATTCAATATAAAAGATTCTAAAGAATTCTTCTCTGCATCAATGCGTATATATGTGTGTGTGTGTGTGTGGTGGATGTAGTGGAGGAGTAATGACGTCTATATGTGTATTTATACCAATATGTTATATATATATATATATATATATATATATATATACACATAAAATCTACTGACTTATATACATGTCCTTATTTACTGCGAGAAATATAAAGGGATAAATATGTATGTGCCTTTATATAAATATATACATATGTATACACATATGTATGTATGTATGTGTGTGTGTAGTTGAAGTATGTGTTAATGCACATATATATATATATGTATTTGTGTATGGATGTATGCTCTTCAATCAGATGTGTATGTGTGTATATGGACACGTATACGTACGTCCACATACACAGAACGGGTCCCAGTAAGCTTTGCAACGTAACTCCCAGTATAGCCGCACTGTAATGACGAGGACCTGTAGAAGAGTGAAAGAACAGTGTATGTGCCTCATTCGAACGCCGGTCTTTGCGTTCTGAGATCAAATGCCGCAGGGATCGACTTTGACGCTCATACTTTCAGAGTCGATAAATTAAGTACCTGTGACACACTGGGGTCGTTGTTATCGACTTGCCACTCCCGGCACAATTTCAGGCCTTGTCCATGTATTTGAAAAAGATTATTATTATATGGAAGCTCACAGCTTATTTTGTTGTGTATGATGGAATGTGCCGTCTGTCCACATCCAGCAGACTAAGGTGACATTTGTTTACTGGTCATGCTTCAAGAATTCTTTGCAGAATTCTTGAAGTTCTGGGCAATGTTGATTTTTGTAGCTGTTCTACCTTCACACTTGCACCGATCTTTTTGAGCCATGTTGGTAGTTGAGTGCTGATACTTCTAATTGCACCAATTACTATTGCTATCACGTCTACTCTCTTCACTGACCACAACCTTCGTATTTCCCACTTTAAATCGTCAGAGTTTTTTATTTGTTCTTCTTCCTTCACTTTCATCCGGTGAATCCCTTCTGCTGTTTGCTCATACCACGTCTGTAGAGTGTCTTCACTGTCTGTATATTTGTTGGAGCAAAACATACTCAAAACGACAAAACCCAAGAATAAAATTGATTTAATAATATTTGATATTCTTATCATTAAGTATGAGGCACTCAGTTTAATTCAGCATTGCTATAAGAATAAAAATATACGTGCCAACTTTCTCCAAAATTACGAAATTCATAATAAGAAAATATATATAAGGTAGGAAAGTTAGAGAAACTTTCTACCATTGGTTGGCATGCATAAAATAGTCAATAGACAACATATTTTTATATAAAATTAGTGTACATTTATACACGCAAGTGGTTGGCACACATATTTTTATTCGCGCCCTGGATTTGAAAAATTATAATGTATAAAGAGGAGACATGTGCTGTCTATTTGTCCCATAATTATACATTAATTTTAGCGCCCTGGCTGATGAGAACACGGATAACAAATTATTCTATTTGTTCATTAATTTTCGAAACCTTGGTACAAATGGTAACTATTGAAAATGTTTTTGTTTTCCATCCACTTCAAAACTGTGATTTGGGCTTTGACTGATCCATTTAGCATGTAATGTGTCCTTGTTAGGCTCCTCTATTTTGTGTATAAACGTACACCTATCTTATATGAGAAATATATATATATACACACACACACACACACACACGCACGCACACATCCATCCAAGAAGTAAATAGATACCTTTAATTTCCCAAATCTTTTTTATTTAATACGCAAAGCAAACAATTCAAATGTAATAGTATTCAGTTGACATTCCCTTTGCAGTTTTTAATTCAGAAACTCTTTTTGGCATTGAACTGGTGAGCTTTGTGATTGTCTCTTGTGGAATTTCTGCCCACTTTTCACGCAACAATCAAAACAATTCATCTTTAGATTTAGTTTTTCGTATAGCTCTATCTAGTATGCGCCAAAGATTTTCAATTGGGTTCAAGTCAGGAGATTGGCTCGGCCAAGGAAGCTTTTTGAGCCCATTTTCAGTCAGCCATTATTGATTCCTTTTCACTGTGTTGCATGGAGCCCCATCTTCCACGAAGATAAACTCATCTTTCGTTATCTTATCGTGTGAATACACCGGAAGTATTTTTCTGACATCTTAGCCCATTTATTCCTTTAAGTGCTATTAATTGGTTGAAGGAGGGGTTTTCTTCTAGCTGCTCGTCCATAATACCCAAGCTAGTGCAGCAATGTCAGAAGCCTTCGAACGTGTTTCGTTTTCCACAATTCTCTTGAAACAGTGAAGCTGCCTTTCCGCGGGCCCAGGTCGGCCAGGAGGAGAATCTTGATTCATTTTCCTTGGCTTTTGAATTGCACTGTAGATTTTCGGCAATTTTTCGCTGGCTAAAACCAGCCGCAGTGTGGCCAACAATACGAACTCTTTGAAAATCTGACAGTTCTGCTGACTTTTGTTTGAGCGTGACATGGTTACTCTTAGCAAATGTTTATTATAATGGTACCTGGAATGAAAAAGAATAATAATTACGTTGTAAATTCTACACCGCTGAAAACATTAAGATGCTTAAATTTTGAAAATTAAAGGTGTCTATTTACTTCCTGCATGTCTGTGTGTATATTATATATATATATATAAATATGTGTGTGTGAGTCTTATGCATGTATATATCTATATGCTTCTCAACCACATAGTGTTGGGTTCAGCCTCACTGCATAGCACTTTAGGCAAGTGTCTTCTACTATAGTCTCAGAGCGAGCAAAAGCCTTGTGAGTGGATTTGGTAGGCGGAAAACCGAAAGAAGTCTGTCGTGTAATATATCTATATGCATATATCTATATGTGTGTGTATTTGTCTCCCTGTTTGTGCGCCACTGCTTGACACGTAACATAGCGATTCTACGTAAGAAACCGATAGAATAAGTACTAGGCTTACAAAGAATAAGTCCTGGGGTCGATTTGTTCGACTAAGGATGGTGATCTAGCATGGCCGCAGCCAAATGGCTGAAGCAAGTAAAAGATAAAAGAAAAGAATCCCCATGCATATATATATATATATGCATACGTACATATTCATGTACAGGAATGTATATACATATGCATGTATATGTGTGTGTTTGTCTGTCTCATTCTTAAAGAAACCGGTTAGTGTAATTTCTGTAATAACGAATATAGGTTTGCGTATATATATATATATATATATATATATATATATATATATACACCGACATTTATATATACATAAATTTAACTTTACATTCTGATTTGTATTTAGAAACTCACGCATGAAGAACTATGAATGAATATGTCCAAAAGAGCATTAAAGAAAACTGAGATCGCGCATGCGTTAATCTTTGATGTTGGAAATATTTGGCTATGCCGTTAGGGTTATATAACGTTTTGACACTGACATAAATATTTGCCCCGATATGATTATATAGAACTACTTACACACAACCACGTGCAAATAGAAGCATATCGATGTGTGTGTACATGCGTATGTATATGTGTGGTGAATGTGTGTGTATATATATATCTTAAGAGTGACAGAGGAAGTATGAGGAAATTTCGTCAGAGGGGTTCCAAATAATAGGTTTCCGCCTTGATATCTCCTACTGATTAACCTATATATATAAAAATGTGTATGTGTATGTGCGTCTATATGCATGAGTATCTGCATCGCTAAAAATAGAAGTCAAAAATACTTCTGTTGTACGGAATAGTGACAAAATAAATACAGGCATGGGAGGAAAACTTTCCAGTGAACAAAAATTAATTTTGCTGAACTTCACCGAGGTAAGACGATTTTGGTGTTCACTGGAATTTTTACCTCCCATTTATTTTGTGACCATGGTCACAAAAGTATTTTTGAGCTCTATTGTTAGCGATATGTGTGTGTATATATATATTGATAAAAATGGTAAGATAACAAAAGAAAGAAAGACACCTCGATATTATGTAAATAGAGGAATTTATCTAATTATCTGTCACCAATTACATTTATATATATATATATAACATTGCTGTGATACTTTTTCACATACCTATCCTTCCATTTCCGTAACAATTGAGCTGGGATGTAGGGTGAATGAAGATAGATGTTGTAGCCTCAAAACTTTAAAGTGCCTGGAGCTGACGCGACACCTTCCATTTCTATCGCTGTGAGAAAGAAAGAGAATGTTATGAGGAGAGTAAGAAGAGTAAAAACAAAGAAGTTTCACCTGTATTAGAAATTATTTCATCGTCATCGAAAAGATGAAAGGAATTACGCAAAACCACAAAGAATGAATATATCTCCTTCTCCTTCCCAGCTATGGTCACCGTAGAGCCTCAGTCTGATGGAGGATCTTGAGGTAACCGGGCTGCACTACACAAAGTAGATTAACTCAGTGGAACAGATGACGTACAGGAGGCGGAGAAGGTTCTGAGGTTCCGAAAGAGGGAAGGTGTGAATGATATATATATATATATGGAAGATGATGAAATGTGTAGCTCACAACTTTGGAAAAAAAATCTATGACGCCCACTAAACTGGACAGCACTGCACAATACCAAATATCCCGCCTTTTTCATCTTAGGATAAAGATCTAGTACTGTGAAAAACTCGGGTTTCAAAGGACTACAACCATTCAACATTCAGCCAAACAACTTCATAGATTTGCGCCAGGACAATTTTTTTCTGAAATACCAAAGAAGCCCATCTCGCGGCAGGCTGCGCAAAAGAGAGCAGCACCATCTACCTCGCTACTCCACCGAAAGCACTACAGAAAATAATCCCAAAACACACTGAAATGAGGTGCTCCAGTATGGCATCAGCCATCAGTAAAAGAAAGATATGCTAACTTGATGAGGTCCTCAAACCAGTCGGCGTGGTCAGAATTTCTGTGTATGCAAATGAGCGTTTCCGTTTTCTGTTCCGTATAATGTCTGTCTAGATTGTAAGCTGTGTATGTCTATAGCAAAGTGATATTGCATATTACATCTTTATGGTGCTAATTAGGGTTTTATTGTTTATGATTGAATCGGTTTGTGGTTTTGAAAATAGATTGGCCTGTCATCTTTCGGACAGGTAATATGTTTGTGGTGTTAAATCTGGATTTAAAATAGTGGCGGGGGTGGGGGGTGAATAATCGGATTACATTCGCAGACAACAGATCCGTCACATCAAGAGGATCATTTATGTCAAGAGCCTACATAATTACCTTGATATAGCTACCAGTAATAAAAATATATCCCAATGTCTAATTAAAATTACCAAAGCAATAACGAAGAGAAGCTTTCAGATTGACAGATGAAGTTCCAGCAACATAGAACTGGGTCTCACTGTATCTGTTTTCATCTTTAATAATATTACTATTATAAGACGGCGAGCTGGCAGAAACGTTAGCAGTTCGGGCGAAATGCTTAGCGATATTTCGTATGACGCTACGTTCTGAGCTCAAATTCCGCCGAGGTCAACTTTGTCTTTCATCCTTTCGGGGTCGATTAAATAAGTACCATTTACGCACTGGGGTCGATATAATCGACTTAATCCGTGTGTCTGTCCTTGCTTGTCCTATCTGTATGTATCCCCTTGTGGGTAGTAAAGAAATAGGTATTTCGTCTGCCGTTACGTTCTGAGTTCAAATTCCGCCGAGGTCGACTTTGCCTTTTCTTCTTTCGGGGTCAATAAATTAAATACCAGTTGCTTACTGAGATCGCTCGAATCGACTGGTCCCCTCCCCTAAAATTTCGGGCCTTGTGTCTAGCGGCGAGCTGACAGAAACATTATCACGCCGGGCGAAATGCTTGGCAGTGTTTCCTCTCACATTACGTTCTGAGTTCAAATTCCGCCGAAGTCGACTTTGCTTTTCATCCTCTCGGGATCGATGAAATAAGTACCAGATGAGCATTGGAGTCGATGTAATAGAATTCTCCCATCACAGAAATTGCTGGCTTTGTGACAAAATTTGGAACTGATTTTAGCAATAATTGAAATGTGTCGAACTGGAAGAATCGTTAACATGCTGGAAAAAAAGGGGCTAATTGGCATTTCGTCCAATTCTACGTTTTGAGTTCAAATTTTGCCGAAGTTGACTTTGCCTTTCATCATTTCAAGGTCGCTGAAACGCTGGGGGGGGGGTCGATGTATTCGTCTCCCGAACTTCTCCAAATTTCAGGCCTTATGCTTAGAATAGAAAGGATAAATAATAAACAAACTTAAACAAGTAAACAACTGAGTTATTACAACTGGATTTAGGTTTGGGAGCAATTATAATTGATGCAATTTTCCCGTCAGACTTGTGTGATTTGGGAGCGCCATGTTGACAGATTTTTCCGAATTAGACTCTGCGTACCGAGTTGGGATGACAGCTCATATTTGTGAACCACATGCTGCATGGTCAGGGCAGATGAGGAGATGACTGGCCGAATTGGGCCATCGGAAAGGAATCTTCGCTGTTTGAAGAGAATTGTGGAAAACGAAACACGTTCGAAGGCTTCTGACATTACAAAACAGCTAGAAGTTAGTCTAAGAACATGTATTACATATCTGCATAAGCTTGGGTATCATGGACGAGCAGCTAGAAGAATTTCTCTTCTCTCCTCTTCTTCTGCTGAAGCCTGTAATCAGCGAAGCAAGAATCCACGATAATAACGATATAAAACAAATAAAGAAGCAACCTAAGAACAGCTTGATGTCATCAGGAACACATTATGTTTGGAAAAATCGTGGCAAGAACTATAAAATATCGAAATATTTCCAATAACAATGGAAATGAACTGATATTGTCAAACATGAAATCGATGATAATAGAATCGAACTGGATATGACCATAAGATGCGTAATATCGGAATCATAAGAAAACAAGTAAGATTCTGAAAGACTTCAAAAGAAGGAGACAACAAATTGCAAAAATAGCCTCGTGAATTGGGTAGATTTAATAAGAAAATCTGACATTTTGGCAAAATACACCGAGGCCATTTCCACAGCACTGAGAACAAATGGTTCATTTCATTGACTGTTATATATATACAAGATATAAAAATATATATTTATATGTATACGAGAGGTAAATTAGGTATTGTTATTTGCTTCATTTTATTTTTCTGCAATATTCTTCATGTGAAAGAGATGCTGTACTTTAGGATGGTCATTGTGACAATATGAAAGATCCGAACGTGTTCTTTATCACTAGTAATAATATATAGCTAGTGGATATATGTACCTCAAGATGTGTGCGTGTATGTGCCTCTCTATCTATCTGTCGGTCTATCTAACTGTGTATTTGTGTGCACGTTATGTGCGTGTGTACCTGTATATGCATGCGTGTATACAAGTGTACTACATATGTATACACACACACACACACATATGTGTGTGTGTACACACAAATACATAAGTGTGTATATGAATATATATCCACAAATACATGTATGTTGTTGGGTCACTTATGTATGTTTGTCTGTGTGAATAAATTCTTTCATGTACAAGAAAGAGTAGGATTGAATGAACGGAAAAATGAGTAGATAGAAGGTAAGAAGCAAGCAGATGCGAAGAAAGAGGGAATTTGGTGAAAGGAAAGTGGGGGGGGGTAGATAAGGAGTTGTTAAATGAGAGGGTTGACAGAAAGGGAAATATAAAGCGAAACAAAAGAAACAGAGAGACGCAATAATGAGAGAGAGAGAGAGAGAGAGAGAGAGATAAAATGATAGACGGTTAGAAAGGCAAGAAATAAAGAATGAAGGATTGGCAAAAAAAGGATAACGATACAGGAATGGTTAAGTGAGAGGGGAAAATGCATTAGGGAGGTAAGGATATTCCTTATCTCTCTATTGCAAGTACAGAGGTAGAGGAAAGTTGTCGCTCGAAATGGAAGCCACCAGTGAGTAGGGAGATGGAAAAATGTGTGCAGCGTTAGGGCACAGGAAGAAGACAAAGCAACAAATGGAAAACAAGGGAAAAGAAAATACTCTGAAAGGACGCGCAAACGTTCAACCCTTATCAGGTTTTGTTTGAAAAATCCCGAGTTTCGATCGTACATTCACTCACACACACACAAAAAGACTAAAAGGAGAGGGGGAAAATGAGCAATAATTACATAACTAATAAAATAACGGAGAAGACGGAAGTGTCATATTATCAGATTTAGGTAAATGACTTGCGATGTTTAGAATGGATTTAAGTGGGGTAATTAATTAATTAATTAATCAATAAGAGCCAGAATAATTTGAGTAGCATCAGCAGCAACGGAAGTACAGAGAGTAGCGGCAGTAGTTGTTCATGAAGTGAAATAAAGTAAACAAGAAAAAAAGAAAGCCAAACAAATAAAATACCGGTTTCAATTCTGAGCACAAGGCCAACAATTTAGAGGACGGGGCTTATTGATTTATTCAGCCCCTAGTATTTAACTGGTCCTTATTATAGCGACACCGTAAGTATGAAAGGCTAAATTTGACCTCACAACGTAAAGACAGACGAAATGCCATTAAATACTTTGCCCGGGGCGGTAACGATTTGGCCACATCGCCGCTTTAGGCCGAACAAAAACAAACAATAACTACAAACAAAAGTGTGTGTGTGTGTATATATGTATATATATATATACACACACACACACACACTTATTTCAAAATAAGGTGATTAGAATCAAAATATGTAACAAGGATATTCAGAGGTAATGCAGTACGATTGTTTCACACGACTCCATTTAATTGAATAATGCAACCATTACATCAATTTAAATGCAGAGCAATCCTCAGCTGCACAAAGACACAGACTATAATAAAATGAAAACAGATGGACACATTATTATATTTTTGCCTAAAATCTCCAAAAAGCAAGGAGATAAACAAAGAACATTGTTGCCCATCCTTCCACTTAGAAGCTACTAAGTTATCAGGAAGAATAGACTTGTTAAAGATTTTGCTTGTCACTTGTATATGGGGTCAGTTTTTATTTATAGACTAGTTTTATCAAATCCTTGTATATCTAAGGCCGGGTTTGTTAGGGGTAGGTATAATAATAATAATAATAATAATAATAATAGTTACAACGACAATAACGAAAAATGCCTTAGAAATGAGAACCCAGGTTCGAAATTTCCCCAAGATACCTGATGAGGCCTGGAGAGTATATCAGACGAAGCGTTGCGTTAACAACAAACAAGATGAGGACAAATATCTGTCAAATGTATGTATGTGTGTGTATATATATATATATATAATTCGATTGTCACTAAGACTGACTGACGGGGCAGAGTGGCACCTACATTTGTAGAAATAAGGTTTGAAGGGTATTTAACTCTCATTTCTAGCAATGTAAGCGCTAACCTCTGTCTTCAGTCACGAAGAGAGACAATGGAATTTTTCCTTTTTGATTTTATACAGCGTATAGATGCATTCATTATATATATTATGCGTTCGTGTATGCATCGACGTATGTAATTATGCATACATATACGTGTGTGTGTGTATATATATATATATATGAAAGGGCAAGAGATGGAGAGAGAGGAATGCAGAGATGAGTGGGAAAGGAAGCAACTGGTCGGAAGTGACTGAGAAAGTTTTCAAATGATGTTACTACAAGCATTTTGGTATTTTAGCGTTCACGCATTCTTGTGTGGATACACGTTACACAGACGCGCACTCAGACACGCATTCACCCGCATACACACATTCCTAGAAATGGACACACATACACAGACGTATGCAAAACACATTTCCTAATTTATCGAATTTATTCTCTGATGCATTAAAAAAAAAATTCTAGTATCGAATTCTATATAGCAAGATAACATTACTAAAAGTTCTGGCAGGAATACGTGTGCATATATAAGGGCAGGCACACATACATACACACAGGGACACATTTATGTGTGTATATTATATATATATATGTGTGTGTGTGTGTGTATTATACATATATATATATATATATATATATATATTATATATATGTGTGTGTGTGTGTGTATTATATATATATATATATATATATATACGTGTGTGTGTGTGTGTGTATTATATATTTATGTACATATATAAGTGTGTGTACACGTGTATCAATATACCTGTATATGTATATATATACAGATGTGATCTATATGTGTGTATATATTTACGTACATATGCGTATACATCTATATGTACATCTTTATATATAGACATATGTATATATACATGCGTATATGAATATAGGTACTTGTTTAAATCTATGCATGTATCATCTCTCTATCTAACTTTCTGTTTATTTATTTATCTATATAAATATATTTATCTATATACATATAAAATATATGTATATACCTATAAGTATTATTTGTTAGCATATATATATATATATGTTTGTGTGTGTGTCTAGATAGATAGAGATATACATACTCACAGAAAAATATACGTATATATATATATATAATATTAATATATACCTGCAGACCTACATACATAACGCAGCATCGAAGTCATACAGAAGCTATATACATCAATGTTTCTTAATAATAAAAAAAAAAAAAAAATAGCAACGAAAATAACAACCGTCTAAAAATTGTGTACAGAAATATTTTTACGTAAACACCCAGTCGTGCACATGCGCAAAAAACGCACACACAATGACAAACCCATACGCACATATTGAAACAGACCCATACATATCTATACCACGGAAGCTAATGTACCAACGTGTGATTGTGAAAGGAATATATTTAGATGTAAAAATATAATATACACATATTTACATAAATTATCATACGCACTTATATTTAGGAATTTAAACAGACTCATTCGAAGTATTCATATTTAAATCCATATATATCCACGCCTGTGTGTATATATTTCAGTCTATTTCTCTCTCACTACCCCTCCTCTCTCTGACTATATATATGTGTGTGTGTGTGTGTGTGTGTGATGTTTAATTTAGTTTTTTTTTAACTGCAGCTGTATATGTTTTAGATCTTTTAACATCATTAAAATATTAAGTTAAATTATAAACGAAACTTTAAAAAAAATTTTAACCGATAAACAGACTCGCGCACACGTATGCACACACATTCACAAATACAAACATACAAATACATACACACAAATATATACATATGTGCACTCTTAAACGTTCATATACATACATGCACACACATACACATCTATATATGTATATATGTGTGTGTGTGTGTGATATCATTAAACAGAGTTTCAGAATTTTTTTTTTTATTTCTCATTAAACAGTCAAAGGACCCCTTTTTCTTTCTGTATATATAAATATTTGCGCGCACATGTGTAGGTATATATATATATATATATATATTATAAAATCATATAATATATTCACACACACACTCGCACATACACACACATATGTGCATATATATACATATATATATATATATGCATCGGCATACACACATAAATACACGCACACACACACTCACATATTTATGCACATGAATGTATGCCTGTCTGTGTGTGTGCTGTTAATTGTATCCAACTCCGCCGTTTACACACCATCGTCTTCTCTCGCTCCACCGCTTCTAACTTTTGTGTTTTAATATTTATAAATCGCCTGAAACAGTCTATTTTTTGTCTCCCTTTCCATCGCTCTCTCACTCTCTCCCTACCACTCTTTCACTGTCATTCTCCCACCCCTTCACTCTCTCTTCATTCGATTTTATTTTCGCTATGCCTATATTTTTACCTATCTCCACTTCATTAGAATTTTCCCGAAATAATTTGTTTGGCATGAGAACTAGTGCCAAACACCACAGATGTCTGTCTCATTAGGCCCTTTTGATACTATTCTTGGATTCTATTTCATGCTAAATTTTCTTCCTATATCGTTGTTGATTTCGATTTCATGTTTATTTTGTTGTTTGAAATTTATACCACTAAAATGTGATTGCGTTTTAGTATAAAATCATTATTATTGTTTTTAAAAAATAAATGTATCCTGTAGTAAAAAGAGAGGCGTAGAATCTCGTATAAGTGTTCGAATTAATGATGCGTCTCGCAGGCCTTTTCATTTCGAACCCCATCGGGAAAATGGCGACAAAGAAATCCGAGTTTTATTCAGTTTAGCATACTGATATTTCTACTTGATATTTGTTATTTTGGCATACGAGCTACAGCTGCTGAAGTTGGAACAAACAAAGGGCATCCGTTCCAAACTGAGACAAGGAAGGGTCGGCATACAAGATGAGGACAAATATCCGTCGAATGTAAATAATGTACTTGGCCATACATATTTTAAAGTCGCATAAGGTCACATTATCGGATACAATGATTTTCAACCAGGATCCATATCACGTCGAGTGGGGGTGAGGTGGGGGGGCACCATATGAAAGTTTTGGATGTCTATGCAAGCGATATAATAAAATGAGGCTTCTATGTAGTATTTAGGGCCCCAGATGTATATATTGCGCAAAATAAGGTTTCTTTCCCTAACGCTTTATAGAATCCGACAGGTTTTCGTCCATTGGAAACATATTCGGTGAGAGGATGTGATTGCACACCTACACAAATGAATGGGTGGGAAAGCAAAAAGAAATTAGAAAACAAGTGTATATAAAAGTAGTTTTTAAACATCGAATGGTAATTGGCGCCGGCGGAGCAAAATAGTAATCAAAGGGATGCTCAGGTAAGAAGAAAAACAATGATTCCTTGAAAACCACTGACTCAATGCCTCCCTTCATTATTTTATACGGTGAGAGGGCGGAGAGATGGCAGAAACATTAAACACGCTGGCTGAAGAGCTTAGCAGTATTTCGTCTATCTTCAGGTTCTGAGTTCAAATGATGCCGGAATCGACTTTGCCTTTTATGCTTTGGGGGTCGAGAAATTAAGTACCAGAGAAATTAAGTACGCTCTGGAGTCGATGTAATCGACTTAATCCCTTCCCTCAAATCTGAGGCCTTGTGCCTAGAGTAGGAAAGAATATCCCTTCATTCTGAGTTCAAATTTCACCGAGGTCGACATTGCATTTCGTCCTTTCGGGATCGATGAATTAAGTACGGGTTGCGTACTGGAGTCGATCTAATTGTTGAACCTCCACCCCCAAAATTTCTGGCCTCGTGCCTAGTGTAGAAAAGAATATTCCTTCGTTCCGGGTTCAAATTCCACCGAGGTCGACTTTGTCTTTCATTCTTTCGGGGTCGATAAATTAATTACCAGTTGTGTACTGGGGTTTGATGTAATCGACTGGCTCCTACCCAAAAATCTCGGACCTTGTGCATAAAGTAGAAAAGAATCGTTATCGCGCCGTGCGAAATGCTTAGCGATATTTGGTCTGTCTTCGTGTTCTGAGTTCAAATGCCGTCGGGGTCGACTTTACCTTTTATCCTTTTGGGGTCGATAAATTAGGTATCAGTTACGCACTGGGGTCGCTGTAATCTACTTAATCTCTTCTCTCAAATTTGAGGTCTTGTGCTTGTAGTAGATAGGTTTTGTTTAGACGGTGAGGGTCGTGGATAGACATGTTACACCGTTGGAAAAATGCCTTGCGATATTTGTTGCGTGCTTTTGCATCCTGGGTTGAAATCCCACCGAATACATCCTTGGTTTCATCCTTTCGGTGTCGATAAGATATAATACCAGTTAAATACTGGGGGCCATGGTGTCCCTAAATCTCCTTCCGCAAGATTCCAGGTCTTCTGTACGTGTTTCGAACAATTATTTCAAACAGTAAGGTGTGATTTAAGGGGATGTTTTGCTGTAATTTTAGTGAGCAGCAATACAATGTACCAGACAGAAAATGTCGATAAACTGCGACACCTACTTCTCTCTTTCTCTCTCTCTCCCTGTGTATGTCTCTCTCTCTTTCTCATACCATTTGTGTTACCATAGAAACGTATTGACTTTTACCAGAACCAAATGAAACATTAATTGGAAACATGTATATGGCCGATGAAAAGACGGAAGAATCGAGAATATATATATATATATATATATATACGTACACACACATAAATATACATTTATATATGCGTGTGCCAGTATATACATACACACACAAGTTTGTATATATATATGTGTTTATGTATTGTATGTATTCTATTCAATATTTAAGCATTGAATAAATGGAAAATATATTTCTTGCAGAAGAAATAAATGTAACTGGATATTAATGACAAACTGGTGCAAATCATAACATATTGTGTTTGATGCATACAGTTTCAGGAACAACAACAGAAAACAGTGACAAAGACAACGACAACAACAGCAGCAATAGCAACAAGAATGATAATAATAATAATAATAAAATAACTGTCTTCTGTCTTCACGGGTTTAACATTGAAGTAATTGAAAAAGCCCAATGGAATTTATCGTGAAAAGCAAACCAGCTAGAAGATTTGAATAAATTTCGGATTTTAGTATTAAGTGTCCAGCGGTGGAAGTTATGACGTGGAATAACGTCCAAGAGAATTGACTTGGAATCAGAGAGAGAAGATTAATACATTCTACTCGTTCTTGCTTTGTCTTTCATTTTTTTTTTCATTCCTAACGATTTCTGCTATCAACACACTTTCTTGTAACTTTTTACCTCTGTCATTCCACCCACCCCCACTTCTCAATCTCTCTCTCTTATTCTTCTCTCTTTCTCTTTTTCTCTCTCTCTCTTTTTCCTTCCTTTTCTCTCTCTCTCTCTTCTTTTTCTCTCTTTTTCTTTCTTTCTCTCTCTGTTTCTCCTACTGTTTTCTATCTCTGTCTCTCTTTCGTTTTTCTCTCTCTTTCGCTCCCTCTCGCTTTCTCTGGTTTCTTCTCTGTCACTCTTGCTCCTCTTCTCTCTCGCTTCCTTCCATTCTCTCGTTTGTGATCCGTTGCCATCTTTCTAACTTCGCTTCCACTTGTTTAATGTCTGGCGTTTCAACAGACAAAAAGGGGAGAGAGAGAGAAAAGTAAGTGAGAGCGAAGAAAGAGAGAGAAACAAAGTGAGGTTGAGAGAGAGAGAGAGAGAGACCTGAAGAAGGAAAAGAAAATGATTAATGGTGTGAAAAGTAAATAAGAGAAAATTGAAAGAAAAGTAAAAAGAAAGAGTGAGAAATTATAGAGAGATATAAAAGGACAGATGGATTGAAAGAGATAGAAATGAAGCAGAGAGATAGGAACGAAACTGTCTTTCTTTCTCTCCCTCTATCAATTTGGTTTTCTATTTTGCTATCGTTATTTTTTCCTTCTCCCACACCCCTTGTCTCTTTCTGTCCTGTATCAATCTTCTTCCTTTTCCTTCCTATCATTTCCTTTCTTTTTCCCTGTTATTCTTTCCTTCCTTCTCACCATCTCCGTCTTTCTTCATCACTCTCTTCTTCTTTCGTCTCCCTCACACTTTATATCCAATATTTACCATCTCTTTTCATATTTTCTTTCTATTATTATTCAATGCATCACTCATTTTTCTTTTCTGTCTCTTTCTTCATCATATCCTCCCCCCCAACTCTCTCTTTCTCTCTCTCACAATCTTTCCATCTATATATCTACCTCTGTCTCCTCTGTTTTCGCCGCTGTTGAAATATCAGACAGCAAGCGGCAAGTAGGAACGAAGTTAAACGAAAGAGAGAAGAAAATCGTTCCTCCACGGAAGCAGAAATATTTTCAAAGAACTCATCTATCTTAACAACTTTTGTCTTCTCAAAGACATTGCTAGAATCGAAATATCTCGATGGTGTGTGAGTGTGTGCGGATGGGAGAAGAGGAGGTGTGGAGAGGAATTGTCAATTGTTGCTAATCGCAGCTTGATTCTATAAATCTTGGGAACAGTAAATCAAAGACAGATCCAAAGAACTATGCGAACACCAACAGCCACAGCATCGACAACAACAACAATAACAACAATACTATTATCGCCTCTTTGCCGTCATTTCATTTACTATAAATAGTGGTAAGCTGTGATGGTGTGGTGGTTGTTTGTTGTTGTTGTTGTTGGCTGGTCTGAAGTGATGACTGGTCGAGTTGCTGAATAAAAATTTATTTCTCGAGCCGCGTGAAGAAACGAGTGACTACAATCGAAAACAATTCACAAAACTTTACAACTGCACATTGAGTTTTAACTGTGCTGGTCTTTTATAAATAATAGCAGGAAAAATACATAGTAGGAGACACAAACTGCTTGAAGATTAATACAAGCTTCCTGACATAACGATCTGTAGCTGCTCCATCACATCTAGAAAATAATTGTACCACATTCATGGCGGCGAAAATTCATCGAAGTGATGAGAATGGAGACACGGCATGCCGCTGTCTCAAAATAGAGACACTGCGCACAGCTGTCACAACATTCTACCTGGCAACAGGTGAGACGTGTGAATGAGTTGGCTGGTCTTAACGCTCCCTAACTCATACCCTACCGTCTTATCAATAAAATCGAAACTTAAATCGAAAGGCAAAGTCGACTTCGGCGGAATTTGAACTCAGAACGTAACGGCAGACGAAATACCTATTTCTTTACTACCTACAAGGGGACAAACAAGGACAGACAAACGGATTAAGTCGATTATATCGACCCCAGTGCGTAACTGGTACTTAAATTAACGACCTCGAAATGATGAAAGGCAAAGTCGACCACGGCGGAATTTGAACTCAGAACGTAACGGTAGACGAAATATCGCTAAGCATTTCGCCCGGCGTGCTCACGTGTCTGCCCTGTCACCGCCTTGGGACCAAGTAATAATACCGAGTGCAATAGCATCAGTGGTAACAGTAACATTAACAGTGACAACAAGAACAAAAATAAAGGTTTCAAATTTTAGCACAAGGCCAGCAATATTAGGGGTAGGGGTAAGTGTATTACATTAACCCCCAGTGCTCAAGTGTTATCTATTTTATCTGCCTCGAAATAAGAAAAGTCTTAATCGACCTCGTTGACATTTGAACTCATAACTTAAGGACAGACGAAACGGATATATAGGATGGTCACGTTCGGAATGTACTTAACCATATGTTTGTTCGACTGAGGCTGGATATCTACCCAAAAAGATTTGGGTCACAAAAAGGAATTCTACTCCGTTTAGATGTATATTTTATGTTTTGTCTTCTCTTTTCTTCATTAACCATTTTGATATAAACTCGGCTGAAACCGGCTCTGGCTCTGTAGTACAAATGTCTTATTTTCAAAAGTTCTGAATTAAAATCTTCCTCCAAACCTTAGTCACGGTTTAAGTTCCTAAAACTAACAAAATAACTAAGTTATGTTACTAAATTCTTTGTTATATTTAAAATTAAATGAAGAAACACAGAGCATCTCTACAGGAATAAAACAAAAGGGTTAATGTCTTATATTTGTTTTCTCCATTCCACACTTGACTGCGGTTTCTTCTGTAAAGAATCAAAATGAAGATGTTTCTCTTGCGTCCCACATGAAGTTTTGTTGCAGGGAAAGCTAAGCACAAATAATGAAATTTCTATTCAAATATATTTGATTCTTTCTTATTTTACTTTTTTTTTCTTATTACCAAAAATTTATTCTGTCACACGTCCACTATGTTCCACTGTTCTTGTGTTCTAACAACATTGTATTTCCTTTGTGTACTTTCGTTAAAGATCTGCAGAAATCTCGTCTCATGTTCGTAGTGGTCTCTTCTATCCCTATTTCTCACTAAAATACTTCGTACGTTCTCACTTCAGCTGCTGATTTCTAAGCTTCCACCATAAAAGGACTATATCACCATAATTAATTTCCTGTTTAAACATTTATGTGTTTCTTCGCACAGCAGTGGCTGTGTGGTAAGTAGCTTGTTTACCAACCACATGGTTCCGGGTTCAGTCCCACTAGGAGTGGCTGTGTGGTAAGTAGCTTGTTTACCAACCACATGCTTCCAGGTTCAATCCCATCGCGTGGCACCTTGGGCAAGTGTCTTCTACTATAGCGCCGGGCCGACCAAAGCATTGTGAGTGGATTTACTTCATGGAAACTGAAAGCCCGTCGTATGTATGTGTGTGTCTGTGTTTGTCCCCCCAACATCGCATGACAACCGGTGCTGGTGTATTTGCGTCCCCGTAACTTAGCGGTTCGGCAAAAGGGACCGATAGAATAAGTACTAGGCTTACAAAGAATAAGTCCTGGGCTCGATTTCCTCGACCAAAGGCGGTGCTCCAGAATGGCCGCAGTCAAATGACTGAAACAAGAGAGCAAAAGTATTATGTTCCGCTTTTCTCTTGTCTATAACATCCTACACAAGGGTGGAAGCGTAATTTTTAGCGAAGAAAACTTTAACCACGTTTGCAATCATTCTATTTTTATTTTCTCTTTCCCCCGTCACCATTGATTTTTCCTTTCACTTATCCATTTGACATTCCACTGTTCAGTTGGGTGTATATGCCACTTATTTCTCTTTGGTGATTAATAATATATACAAGCAGGTGCAGTAGCAGGTGTAGCTAAAGATAGCTGGCTAAAGAGATAACGGAAATACAAATACATTACTGAAAAAAGCTGATAGAGAAAGCACCACGAGTTTGAAATGGGAACTGAGCAGACCCTTAAAGAAATTACGCCAAGGAAATAAAATGTCACCAGAAAGAAAATAGGATGTGAAAGGAAAACATTTGGCAAATAAGTGAAGTCAAGAGTGACGGTAAAGATAGTTAAAGGAAAAGGGTATAAGATTAAAATGACCACCTTCAATAGAGGAAGTTGTTTTGAAATAATCATAAGAAAAGTGTTCGAGAATGCAAAAGGAATAAAAAAAAAAACAACGTTTTCAAAACTGTCAATATTTTGGTAGTTAAAAAACTACGTTTTGTGACATAAAATGTCCCCTAGAATTAGCCAGAGCTAATAATGACAAACATTAACTATTAAATATTGTTAAAGACATCACTGGAATGTCCATAAGCAATTCACTTTAAGTACAACAAACAACTAGCAGACCCCAAATGGGACTCACGACAAGGAATGGGTTAATAACATGAAAACATTTGGCTGAGATTAACATATTTACCATCCAAAGAATATTAACATTCAAAGTTCTTGAATAAACTCGAGCATGAAGCTCGAACGAGTTTTACTGGCATAACAATAGTGTTGTTTAATAAACAAACATATTATGCCTCGTAAATGTTTCCCTCGGCATCTGCCTACAGTTAATG
Source organism: Octopus sinensis (assembly GCF_006345805.1). Lineage (NCBI taxonomy): Eukaryota > Metazoa > Mollusca > Cephalopoda > Octopoda > Octopodidae > Octopus > Octopus sinensis. The sequence goes on along the minus strand of NC_043019.1, from coordinate 7,423,817 downwards.
TATAAACAGACCCCAGCACCTGAGCCATGATAAATAGGATGACTGAATATTAAAGAGAAAATCTAATTAAATTTCAGTGGAGTAGACTTGCTCAATCGCAAAGGAATAATTAACTAGCTACTTATCAGTGATTAATTAAGAGATAATAGAAATATGCTCAAGATTAATATCGCAATTGTTTTGATTCAATATAACAGTGGTTGCATAATCCGTTCAATAGCAACAATCGCTGGTATTTAAGAGAATTTTCTCAAGGGACTCAACTTTGGGAAACAACGAGTTCTTCAAAAAGCTGGTATTAGAAACTAACTTGTTCACCGAGAATCACCTCTCAGTTGAAAGATAAGATATATTCTTTTCTACTCTAGGCACGAGGCCCGGACGTTTTGGGGAGGTGCCTAGTCGATTAGATCGTCCCCAGTACGTAACTGGTACTTAATTTATCGACCCGCAAAAGATGAAAGGTAAAGTCGACCACGCCGGAATTTGAACTCTAAACGTAAAGATAGATGAAATACCGCTAACCATACATAATTGCACACAAGCATACACATGTATGTACGGATATATGTGTGTGTATATGTGTTTGTATATTGCTCTCTGACTCTATGCATGTTTGGCACTCCCCATAATACTGAAACACTTGTATAATGCATTTTGGGTTGGGCGAAAGACAAGTTATTAGGGATAAAGTGCAGCAGAGTAAAATGTCGACAGACAATTTTGAACATTATGGAACTAGCATAATATACGAAGTCGAATAATTCTTTATTCTATGGGTATTTTTGTGCTGAGATGCCAGCAGGGAACAATTGCATCTCAGAGAACATTTTATAAAGCTGCTATTAATGTATCTCAGAATTCACAATAAAGAAAACTACGTGATCATGTTAACTGCGAGGCGAAGAGAGGAGATAGGTAATAAATAATATGTTTTCACTGCAGCAACAAAGTTCTTGCAGGAATTGGATTAGATTACGACCAGCTAAAACCTAATACTGGAACACCAGCAAAATTTGACATATAACTGACACATTTCACTATCATATGAACAATTATAAAGGTACGCATTGCTTGCTTTTACATGCCAATTACGATCGGAAAGTGAATGGGTTGCGTATCCATTAACAAAAAAATGCGTGACTCTCCCTTGCATGAATACATCCAGTATAAACGAAAAGGATTTTCCATATCAGAACAGACCATTATAGCATTGGCATCATTGGGGAGTAGCTATAATTTCCATAATACCATTGACAGATATAGCCTACGTGGTTTATTTTCTGCAACAAAGGAACATACCCCATCAAGGCGTACGTCATTAGCTTTCAAAAACACACTTACATTCGGAATGTAAAAATCTGCTTTATATACGCCAGGCTACATAATTTCAATATCTTAAAGAAAATATAATGTAGAACGCTTACAGGTATATATCTGGCTTTAAAAATAGAACATTAGCAGGCAACCAGATTGGATGGACTAATACTGAACCTTTTTTTTTATGTTATAAAAATGATAATAGTGTACTAATAATTGGTACTGTGATCCTGGATAACTATAGAGTTATGCGAAAGTCTGCTGGTGTGGATATTTATTTAAACAATACATTAAGTAACGCGTCCATTAGCCCATTTGCGATTGATACAGCAGGAATAATGCATAACCATTATTATACGCATTTTAAGCTGTGGTAGCAGCCGCAACAATGGACGCATCTGAGTTTCATTTTAAGCAACTTTTTCCTACCTGCTATTTTATTCACATGAGATTTTTTTTCAGAGTGTTAGGCTAACAAAAAGGTAGTCATAACATCGCTTTGCAATCCTGAAGTTTGAAGTTCGAGCCCGCATTGGGATATCTTGTATAAAATGTCTTATTCTATCATAACTTCAGTTTGAAATAAGGGTTTTAATGGAATTTTGGTGTAAGCTAAAGTCCTGCATTTAGATTTATTTGGCGTTTTGGTTACAGACTTAAACAGTCGCCCAGACTAACACCGCCGTCTGGCATATTAGATGACTGTAGGTGTGTGCCGATAATCTGAAGGACAATTAACTGCTTTTTTTAGCCATGTCTAAATTGTATTAGTTATAATATAATTGACATAAGGGAGGGAGGGGATTTATTAAAGAAAATTTATTATCTTATCACACTACTAAAGGGCTCTTTCGAGATCCTCCTTTTTACAGTTCATTCAAATATTTTGATCAGATTCCAGGGTCTCTATTCTTTACCGCCTCCTTTACCTCCTCCTCTTCTGAATTTGCTTCTTTTTCTTACTACTACTACTACACACACGAACGTATATAGAAATATGTACGTACGCATGCAAAGGTGTGTGTAGATATACAATTATGCATATATATATATATCACCTTAAAAACCGCCCTATCGTTTAAATTCTGCATGAAAAATGTTTTGTCTCGAAAATATCCTCCTTTCCTTTTACTTGTTTCTTCCACTTTTAGCGTTGATAATCATTGCTTTCTCAACTGAGCGCCCATATTAAGGCGGCGAGCTGGCGCAATCGTTAGCACGCCGGGAGAAATGCTTAGTGCTATTTCGTCTGCCGCTACATTCTGAGTTCAAATTTCGCGCAGGTCGACTTAGACTTTCATCCTTTCGGGGTCGATTAAATAAGTACCAGTTACGCACTGGAGTCAATATAATCGACTTAATCCGTATGTCTGTCCTTGTTTGTCCTCTCTGTGTTTAACCCCTCGTGGGTAGTAACGAAATAGGTATTTCGTCTGCTTTACATTCTGAGTACAAATTCCACCGAGGTCGATTTGCTTGTCATCCTTTCGGGGTCGATAAATTAAGTACCACTTACGTACTGGGGTTGATCTAATTGACTGGTCCCCTCCCCGAAAGAGTAGAAAGGAACTGACAGCCCATTTTTATATTGTACAAGGTTTCAGGGAAGATTTTACACATTCTTTAAATCGTATGTTGATTTCTGTGAGCGTGTATGTATGTTTGTGATTGGTTTTGATTACTTGAGCTTGTGTCTTTCCATATGTATGTAGAAACACACACATACGCCTGTGTGCGTGTGTGTGTGTATATATATGTTTGTGTCTGCATACATATATCTCATATGTCTATGATGTGTAAGTATATTATCATTTGATTTTTTTTGTTTGTTTTTCTATTGTCACTCATGTCCTTCTTCGCTTTTTCTGCCTCTTCTCAACAGCATGACCGGTCACCACCAAGAAACCAGAGAATTATGACAATAAACCAAGAAAAAACTCCAACAGCGACGAGGAAGCAAACCAACAATGAACACAAAACCTTCTACAATGGAAGACTGACGAGTGAGAGAGAGAGAGAGAGAGAAAGAGGTGGGGAGAGAGACACAGAAAGATTAAAAATGATACAGGAGAACGGAATTAAATATACACGAAGAAGTTGATCAAACTGACAGAAAATTCTGTCCAAAATGTTCATCAAAAGGAGTAAAGAAACAAAAACCGAAAATAAAAGAACAAAAAAGTGAAACATTATCGGCGCTTGTGAAATGGTAAAACACAAGAGACCGATTCAATTTTATAAGACCTTAACTCTATACTATAATGGTAAAGGGACAATTCCACGGGGATGTTATTGTGATAGAAACATGACGGCAACGTGTGAAAATGAAATGAGCGAGTTAAGACGAGATGCTGCTGGTCAACACGAAACACCGACGTATTTGTTGTATGTCTTCCTTGCGAACAACAATAACAACAACTACTATTACTACTTTTTCTTCTCCCACCATTGTCCTCTCAGCCTTTCCTCCTCCTCTCTATCAGTTTATCTATCAACATTAATCCTTATCTTTGACCACCTCTCTTTTTACATGATTTAGTATACCTTCACATACATAACGACACACACAAATATCTGTATATACTTATATATATATATATATATATATATCATTTGTACATAAATGTTGCATAATACATATGTACTATTGTCTGTGTATACATATATATATATATATTATCATTTGTACATAAATGTTGCATAATACATATGTACTATTGTCTGTGTATACATATATATATATATATATTAACAGACGTTGCAAAAGTGACGGTACTGACTAGCTCCGCCTTTTGCCAAAAAGAAGAGTTAAAATAACTCAAATGCACAAAGCACTGAACTTAAGGGGCTGATATATATATATTGATTTGCTATATATATATATAGGCGCAGGAGTGACTGTGTGGTAAATAGCTTGCTCAACAACCACATGGTTCCGGGTTCAGTCCCACTGCGTGGCACCTTGGGCAAGTGTCTTCTACTATAGCCTCGGGCCGACCAAAGCCTTGTGAGTGGATTGGTCCAGTATGAAAAAACAGAATGGTGTTTGTCGAATTAGGCATTGTCCATTATTGAAATCTGGACAGCTGATAATGTGCAGAACCTGATACTTGGATGCACAGCTGAGTGAATTAACATTTTATTTTGAAAGTGCCAGAGGCTCTGTAGTTTGTGACTCATGCAAATAAGGTTATTACTATTTATTGAACGTTTTGAGACGTTAACTATACAATATGGCTATGAATTTTATGCAAAAGAAATATATTTGTCTCGGAGTGGAAGAGATACGTGGTTCTAAATGAAATGTTAATTTTAACAGTAATATATTTATATGACCCCACATCTCCAGAGTTTCGCGTTTTCACAATTTGATTAATCGCATCTGAATGTTAAATAAGTTGTTTCTTTTTGACCAGTTAGAATAACGATTTGCTTTGCTGTTCGTAAAATGCTAAACATTTAAGATCGCTGTCAACTTCACTATTTTCTTGCATTGCCGAAGGTCAGTAGAAATGATGAACCTGATACTGCAAATAGGAAGAAAAATAGGAAAACTATACGTAATTATCTATCAGTTGTATTTCCGTAAGACTAAAGTTATATTGAAATTAATTTTCTCGTATTTCTTTTCAGAGAATTTCGGCTGTAACAAAATCCCTCCAAAGAATGAGAGTTCTGTACAGAAGTTCAACGTTTAATATCAAGAAGCGAACCGAACAAAACATATTCTTATATTTAGTTAGGTTTCTTTGAATGGTAAATTTATATTCCACATTTACCTGGTTGTATAGAGAGAAGCTATTAAGTTACTACCACGTACAACTAAAAGTCACGACTCTGCTACGTGAAAGCAAATGTCTCCTCTCATCAGCTTCGTGTTAACCAAAGATTTCTTATGAGATTTAGTAAACACTGTTGTGCTAAACTTAATCCATGCCCAGGTTTAACGGCCTCACCTGGTCTTTTGTTTCTTAAATTCCGAAGTCTCAATATAAATGGTCCGTCTCTCCCATTTCTCACGGAGAATCTGAATAGCACCACAGTCACTTTTGTCTTACTTTCAAATTTCCTTGAGTTTCAAATGTTTTTGGTATCAAAATTTTGATACGGGGCCAGCGATGACCTGGTAGTAGGTAAGTAGATTATATCGACTCCCAGAGTTTAACTGAGACTTATTTTAGAGAACTCATAAAGAATAAAGGGCGAAGTTGATGTTGGTGGGAATCGGACGAGCTGCCATTAAGTATTTTGCTCGATGAATAAAGATTCTGGTATTCCATCACCTTCTTTGACATAAGTAATATTTCAAACAATCAAGTACAAGAGATTGCTAACTGTACACAAATAACCAAAAGACATGAAATCAATATAAATTGTTACACGAAGTGACTACAAAGACGCATAAAGAAACCTTTTTATTGTGTCTGGGGAGGTCATATTTTTTTTGTGCCTTATAGTGTAACACACTCACCGGTAAAATTTCCACGTTCTTCTTATTTTGCTAAAATTTTCGTTGCTTCTTGCAACTTTTTCAATAGTCTTGACTCTCAAGACTATTGAAAAGTTTGCAAGACGCAACGAAAATTTTAGGACAATAAAAAAAAAGAACGTGAACATTATAAGGCACAAAAAGAAAATGACTCTCTCCAGACACCACAAAATATGCTTCAGCACACTAAATCATATAGAGAATCTTGCAAGCCAAATCCAAAAACGAAACCTTTTTAATTCGATGTGAAATAAATGCATGTTTAACTGACATTAACACCAAATTATATAAATGTGAAGAATATTTGTGTGCGCAAATGTAATACCGTTTTCACTCACAAATTAATATTTCATGTAATCCGAAAGGACTTGTTAAGCAACACATGGAACTGGAAGACATGTTTCAGGCATTTAATATTTGTTAGTTTTCAATAATCATTCCCCATTTTCTCAGAAGAGGAAATAGCTTAAAGCTATTCATGTTTAGTGTAACGAGAAATTTTAGTCGTCACACTAACGGTAATATAAAAATTAACCTACTGTCATTGGAATTGAAGCAACACTCTCCAATATAGCTAAAAGGTGGAAATATCTGTCAATAGAAAAGTTTTAGTAGAATCTGACATGACAGAATGGCAATAGACAAACCGAGCTTTCGGAAAATTAAAGTGCAGATGTATGTGTGTGTGTAGGGGGTATAATATTTCGTGAAGGTCTAGCGATACTAATAACCTGGTGTTCGCAGGCAATACATTATTTCAGTAATTTGGCTGTGGCCATACTGGAGCACCACCTTTAGTCGAGCAAATCGAACCCAGGACTTATTCTTTGTAAGCCTAGTACTTATTCTATCGGTCTCTTTTGCCGAACTGCTAAGTTACGGCGACGTAGACACACTAGCATCGGTTGTCAAGCGATGTCGGGGGGACAAATACAGACACACACATACAAATATATATTTATACATATATACCACGGGTTGTTTCAGTTTCCGTTTACCAAATCCACTCAAAAGGCTTTGGTCGGCCCGAGGCTATAGTAGAAGACACTTGCCCAAGGTGCCACGCAGTGGGACTGAAACCGGAACCATGTGGTTGGTAAGCAAGCTACGTACCACACAGTCACACCTACGCCTTTTAAAAAGAAAATAGTGGTCATTTTATAGCAGAAACATTTGTAAGACATTAAAATTCATTAGAAAGTTCTTTTATAGAAACTGAGATATGTAAATTATTATATTTAGGGATATTAGTGTTATTATTATAGAGGTCGCACAGTATAAAATGTCGTGATGTTCTTGATTGAAGATATTGTGTCTACTAGGGGCTTGTACTCTTTGTCAAGTCCCAAAGAACTCAGCCAGACTGTTTCTGTCATCAGCATTACTACTACTACTACTACTACTGTTACTATTGTTATTATTATTATTATTATTATTATTATTATTATTATTATTCAGTAGTCTTGTTTTTATCACGTGCTTTCACTTCACTACCGAGCGCAGTTCTGTGTGCCTTGGGGTATGTGGTGTGGTTTGTTGTGATGCTCTTATTTTCACTGTATTGAAAGTGTTTAGCGTAGGATGTGTGTGCAGTGCCTAGTATTGCATTATTGAACACTGGGGTCGATGTAATCAGCACATCACCTCCTCCAAAATGGCTGCCGTTATGCAAATATTTGAAACCATTATTATTATCATTATTAATGACACCATCATTTTTTAACATCTCCAACGGAGCATCGTCATCATCAGTATCATAATCAACACTATCATCACCTTCACCATCATCATAATCCCCACCATCATCACCACAATAATCATCACCAACATCGTTGAGCTCGAATTCATTATAACCATTACATGCTGTATGAACCGATAGTGTTCTATGCTAGAAGCAGTTCGCTCCAAATTAGATTCGTTAATGGCTTCCAACCGAAACGAAAAAATGATACAAATTTGTTCGCTGGTTTTACTATGAACTCACATTTTTTTATTATTATTATTATTATTATTATTATTATTATTATTACTCATTATTACTATCATTATTATTGTTATTTTTATTATTGCTATCGTTATTGTTGTTAATGACGTTATTGTTATTATTATTATTTTGTTATTTTTCAGATTAATATTATCAAAGAAGCCTTTCCTTCTCTTCCCTAAAACACTTAATATATAAACTTATTACCTTAATAATAATAATAATGCTATGAGAATAATGGGGACACTAAAATCTAACACTAACGACAAAAAAAAAAACGCAAACAAGAAAGCAAAACAAACAAAAACCCCAAAACAACAGACAATGACTACAACAAATACGTAACAAAATTAATAAAAAAATACAACCATCATCATTATTATTATTATTAGTAGTAGTAGTGGTACTAGTAGTTGTTGAAGCTAGTATTCTAATCCAATCTTCTTCTATTTTTGACGTTTGCGCCTCATATGCATGGTGCTACTATAACCACTCATGCATACACAAACATGTCTAAGCATACTCATACATAAGGAGCATACGTACATGTATGTAAACAAGCATACCCACTGATATATACATACATATACATATGTATATATATGTATATGTACGCAAATGGTAATGTGCCGTGTTTTTGGTAAAAGCAATTACCTTCAGGATTATGTGTGATGGCGTACTCTTCTATTTAATTAAACACCCACTTACAGGCATAATTTTATATATAGTTACGAATATATATGTCTATAAATATATATACCGATCAATACAAACAAGCGACTAATATCTATCTATATATACATTCATCTATGCATGAAGTCGTTTGCTTGAATAGACGTGCACATGCATTCATATATATATATTGTGCTACATGCAGTCGTACATATACGTATGTATAGACGCTTGTATTTTGGAGTTACAAATATTCTACTTTTCGTGATAATGAGAAGTTTATGCAACATAGTTCAGTGAATCGTGGACGCCATTTTAAATTTGGTGTCGCTCTGCTTCCGGCTGAAATTCGTAGAGGATGCTATACTTAGGAACGGAGGAAGAGATCCACATAAAATACTTTAATGTACGCACACATGGCTGTGTTGTTACACTTGAATGTATTGGAGGAGAATTTAAAACCCGAGATCATTTAGTGCAGAAGTTCATTGACTGGAGGCAAAATGTCACACGTAAACACACGTATATTATTGGATATATATGTATGTGGGTCTGTGTATATAAATATATATAAATACACACTCACATAGACATATATTCATATATATATAATATATGTGTATGCATATATGTATAATATATATATGTATTTATATATGCATATAAATGTATTTATACAAATATATATGTATGCATATGTTTATATTGATATATGTGTCAACGTATCTATCTAACTATATATATATATATATATATATATGTATATACAAATATATATATATATATGTATATATATATGTGTGCGTGAGCGGGGATGGTGAGTATGTTTCTATCCAAATGCTTGTGTGTGTCTGTATACATCTGTGTATATGTGAGTCTGTGTATCTGCGTGGAGTATTCCACAAGCAATTTCTTACAATTTTACAGTCTTTTCATAATTAAAGTGTATATATGTAAAGTTCAGGCTTTCCGGATACATTTCAGCTGCATACACTCAAACACAGAGGGTACTCGTTGGCTAACGATTAGGTGTTTGGCCTCATTCTCAAAACAACGTTAGCATTTCCTTATATATACACACAGAAACATTTACAGCGTGCCTTTGGTAATTTGTTATCATTTCATATTTTAATTTCGAACATGCGCATTGGTTTTTTTTTTCTTTTTCTTTCGACCTCACTATATAGTAGGGTCAGCTGGGCACCGGCAGTGAGAAAACAGCACTATGACGCAACTCGCTCTGCCAGAAATTTGGGAACAACGTACTGTAGTGCTTGAGATTTGTGTTGGAAGTTCCAATATGAACAAATGTTGAACACACGAAACAACCGTTGGCTTGCCGTGTCCCAAAAACATAAACCGAGAGTGATAGAAATCAAACATCCAGTCAACATCATGGCTTTTGGAGTAATGATAAATGATGGCGAAGATATGCCTCTATACATCTTCCCACATGGCTTCAGGCTCAACATGGAGGCTTACCTCAAGTGCCTAGAGAAAGTGGTGCTGACCTGGTTGAAGAGAGTAGCTGCTGGATACATATACATATATATGCATATATATCTCTTTTATTTTTTTACTTCGTTCAGTCATTTGACTGTGGCCATGCTGGAGCACCGCCTTTAGTCGGGCAAATCGACCCCAGGACATTCTTTTAAGCCTAATAGTTATTCTATCGGTCTTTTTTGCCGAACTGCTAAGTTATAGAGACGTAAGCACACCAGCATCGGTTGTCAAGCGATGTTGGGGGGGGGACAAACACAGACACACAAACATGTACACATATATATGTATACGACGGTCTTCTTACAGTTTCCGTCTACCAAAACCACTCACAAGGCTTTGGTCGGCCCGAGCCTATAGTAGAAGGCACTTGTCCAAGGTGCCACGCAGTAGGACTGAACCCGGAACAATGTGGTTCGTAAGCAGGCTACTTACCACACAGCCACTCCTACGCTATGTATACGTGTGTGTATATATATATTTTTTTTTTCATCTTATGTAGTTTCAGCTCACAAGCTGTGGCCATGCTGGGGGCACCGCCATTTATAAAATTATACTGCGCTGCCGTGACCAGGATATATATATATATATAATATATATATATATATATATATATATATATATATATATGACAGAAAGAGTGAGAGAGAGTGGGGAAGAGTGACAAAGAGAGTATTGGTGATTGGCTCGTCTGAGACGAAGTATTCTGCTCGAAACGTGAAATAACAAGAGCGAGACCGCCATCACGGTAAGTAAAAGCATAAAAATGTATAAAGTTATAAGAAGAGAGGCGATATCAAAGTAACGCAATTACAAAAGCATTCTTGATGCATATGTGAGCCCCCTCCCTCCCTCTCTCTACCCCACTTTCTTTCTCTCTCTCACACACAAACACACACACACACACACACAGACATACATATACGCAAACGCACAACCACAAGGAAACAAACACACATGCATTCTCTCTTCCTCTCTATATACCTTGTCTTTCTCTCTCGTCCTGAAATACTAAGAGACACATAAATGAATACAATATATATATATGTATGTATATATGCATATACATATATATGCATATACATATATATGCATATATATGCATATACATATATATGCATATACATATATATGCATATATATGCATATATGTATATACATATATATGCATATATGTATATACATATATGCATATAAGTATATACATATATGCATATACATATATACATATATATGCATATATGTATATACATATATATGTATGTATGTACGTATGTATGTATGTATATACGTATGTATGTATGTATATACGTATGTATGTATGTATATACGTATGTATGTATGTATATACGTATGTATGTATGTATATACGTATGTATGTATGTATATACGTATGTATGTATGTATGTATGTATATACATACGTATGTATGTATATACGTATGTATGTATATACGTATGTATGTATGTATGTATGTATGTATATACATATGTATGTATGTATATACGTATATACATCTGTATGTATGTATATACGTATGTATGTATGTATGTATGTATGTATATACATATGTATATACATATGTATGTATGTATATACATATATGTATGTATATATATATGTATATATATGTATGTATATGGGTATATATATATATGTATGTATGTATGTATATATATATATGTATGTATATGGGTATATATATATGTATGTATACATGTATGTATATATATGTATATATATATGTATATACATATATATATATATATGTATGAATGCTTGTTTACACACACGTATATAGATATACATACATGTATTGATATACGTGTGTGTTTGCGTATTCACACAGGTAAGCTGTCTCAATCAAATATCAATAAATATATATATATATAAATACATTTATATATAAATATATATATGTATATATAGAGAGAGAGAGAGTGAGGTAAGCACATATATGAATGTGTGCATGGTTGTCGCTATACTCACACACTTGACCGTTTGTGTATTTTTGTCTACATAAAATGGTAAATACAGACATTATTTAAAATTAATGGCTATTTGTAAATTCTTCTAATCGTTCGCAATATATATATATATACATATATATATGTATATATATACATGCATGTATATATATTCATGTATGTATATATATTCATGTATGTATATAGATATATATGTGTGTATGTGTCTGTGACAGCCTCTGTGTTTGTGTGTGTGTTTCTAAGTCTGTTGTGGTCTGAGTGGATGTGGCAAGGTGTAGCTCGGTGTTTGCTTGACTGACTAAATTATGTATTCCTCTATACACACACAGAGGCGTGCGCGCAAAACACACAAACTTACACACAAACACATTTACAATTAACGTATGTCTAACGTCTTTCATGTACAATGTTTTTGTGTATAGCTCCATAATCGCATAAACAGACACAAACACACAAGCACAAATAAAACACATACACGCAACATATATATATATATATATATATATATATATATATATATATATGCATATATAGATAATATATATATATATGCATATATAGATAATATATATGTATATATACATATGCACTTATATGCACACATTTATACATGCATATATATATTATATATATATATGTATATACGTATGTATAAATATGTATATATATATACGTATGTATAAATATGTATATATATAAACGTATGCATATATATGTATATATATATATAAACGTATGCATATATATGTATATATATAAACGTATGCATATATATGTATATATATAAACGTATGCATATATATGTATATATATAAACGTATGCATATATATGTATATATATAAACGTATGCATATATATGTATATATATAAACGTATGCATATATATGTATATATATAAACGTATGCATATATATGTATATATATATATATATATATGAAATATATATATATGTTTGTATGCATGTATGTATGTGTGTGTGTGCGTATTCATTTACTTATAATTTCTTTTTCTTTTTTTTTTCTTTTCTGTGTAGAATTTTCAAAATTGGAATTTCTATAGAGTGAAAATTGTTAGCATTTACTTATTATTATTGAGGAAATTTCTTTAACATCAAACTCGATGACTGAATAATGGACAGCCAATTGTGAATGTAAGTTATTAGAAATATTGCAAAAACAATTTTTTTAAAGCAACACATTGCAAATAGAAACACCACAGACAAGCAGACAGACAGAAAGACAGAGAGAGAGAGGAGAGAGAGAGAGAGAGGAGATAGAGAGAGGTAACAGGTAGTAGAGAATTTTGAAAGCTTTTATGTATTATGAAGTTGCTGTAAATCAGAATTAGTTATTTTTGTACAGGTGCAACGTTTGAGGTCATCAACGCCACTTATAACATAAGTGTGTGTGTGTTCTTTCTTTGTGATTGTATGAATGCATATATGTATGTGTGTGTGTGTATGTAATCACAGACACCCACACACACATATATATATTTCTATATATCATTGAATAATATAGAGTCAACGAGAAGGAGACGGTTATTTCTTAATCACTGATTAACATGATTCCATACAACACCTATCTTCATATACACAGGAATCTGATTGTGCAACTGTTTACCTGTATTATGGGATCCTGTTGTATTTCTTCAGGTAATACACAATTGCTGTGTGGTAAGTAGCTTACTTACGGGTTCAGTCCCACGGCGTGGCACCCTGGGCAAGTGTCTGCTACTATAGCCTTGGGCCGACCAAACCTTGTGAGTGGATTCGATAGACGGAAACTGAAAGAATCCCATCCTATATATGTATATGTATATATATGTGCGTGTGTGTTTGTTGGTCTGTGTTTGTCCCCTCAACGCCGCTTGACAACCGATGCTGTTGCGTCTACGCCCCCGTAATTTGGCGGTTCGGCAAAAGGGAACGATAGAATAAGTACTAGGCTTACAAAGAATAAGTTCTGGGATCGATTTGCTCGACTAAAGGCTGTGCTCCAGCATGGCCGCTCTCAAATGGATGAAACAAGTAAAAGAGTAAAGAGTGTATATATATATACACACACCCAAGTGCTGGTTATTGCGTGCCAATTTCGCAATCGAGTGTCATATATAGGTAGGGGTAAAAAGTTGTTTCCCCTTAATTTATACGGCAAAAAGAAAATGGCGGGGTTACAAAAAAATCCTACATCGGCCGGTAGACATTCTATTATGTCTACTTATCCCCCCCCCCACCAAAAAAAGGGAGTATTATTAGAATGCATACTCAAGCAAAGACTGTCGGCTACACAAATATATACAAGTAATAATATAAAAGAGTAAAAGATTATGTTAATTTCATTTATTACTACAATATATTTGTGTAGCACACAGTCATTGCATGTGTATATATACTTATAATTCTCTATTTCACTCGTATCAATATGTGCACCTCTGATCATGTGCAAGTGTAGTCGGGGAGCAGAATAGCCATGAGAGGCGGCGAGCTGGCAGAATCGGTAGCACGCCGGGCGAAATGCTTTGCAGCATTTCGTCTGCTGCTACGTTCTAAGTTCAAATTCCGCCGAGGTCGAGTTTGCCTTTCATCCTTTCGGGGTCGATTAAATAAGCACCAGTTACGCACTGGGGTCGATATAATCGACTTAATCCGTTTGTCTGTCCTTGTTTGTCCTGTATGTGTGTAGCCCCTTGTGGGTAGTAAAGAAAAAGAAATAACAATAGCCATGAGATGGGTTCTTTGGGATTTGAATAAATGTAACAAAAAGAAAGTCTGAAGGAAATATTAGCCATTTTTCATACTCTCTATGGATAAAGAATTAAGAAATAACAGTTGTTTCTCAAAGACATAGATCATGTTACACAGTGTACTCGGAGTAGATCAGAAGTTTTAAAAACCTTTTAGAGAGAAGAGTTACACCAGCAACCGTGAAATTTCTTGAGGTCCTTCTCAAAGTATATGCGGAAGATAGGAAGTTAAACATTGGCCTTAATGAATGCAACCAAATATGCTTAGCGTAGGGCATATTTCGATCGGATGTCGGTGCTAAAGAAGAATATGATTAAATCAACAAACAAGAATAAGAATTATCTCTCCAATAAAGATCTTTACAGAATCTATCTTTCCATTGTTCAGTCACAAGTAAATGATCGACTTGATGGTCATATAAGAAAAAGAACAAAAAGAAAGACTCCCAAATCGCCTCACAGTAAGATTAAGCCGAAAACTACATGAGTATGAGTCACACATGTAGAAACAGATATCCTGGTAAAGGCACATGGCCTCGTGGGTAAGTTGTTGCACTCAGAATTGCTAGATTGTAGGTTCGATTCCGGGACGGGGTCTAGTGTATCCTTCTTCAGCAGAACACTTCATCTCACTTTGCTCTAGTGCTGTATGGTGACCAATATTTTGAAGAATAGATCTATCATTTCTTCTGCATGTCGTAAAGGACGATTAAAAGAGGTTGAGGTGGGATTTTCACTCCGACCTCTCAAAATTCACCAGAAACGACTACACAAACAGACCCGTGGGTTGGGGTCATTTTCGCCTACGCTGTGCAAACGTGTCATCCGCCAGGAGTAGTAAGGAATCACCAACAAATGGTGAATGCAGTGCATGTCCTCGTGCAGCTATTTCTATTTTGCTGAGCACTGTCCAAAAATACAGTAAAAATCTACAGCAATGAAATAGAATTGAGCCGATAATATATGGTATGTTGGCTAAATGCGATAACCACCAAGCTATTATATTTCGACAATTGAGAATAAGAAAACTGATCGTTGGAATAATCGGTAGAAACACTTTTCGGATATTCCTCTGGGCTTTGCCGCTTCACTTGTGACAGCAGCGTCAGTAGAAAAAAAGTTTTAGACATTCCCGTGGGATTTACTGCTTCAAAGAAGCAAAACCTGTGAGTTTTGCCGCTGTTATGGTCATAACAAGATCAATAAAAAAAAACTGTTAATGATAAGAAGGAAGAAAAGATTTGGCAGAAGGAACCAAAGACTGAGAGTCTTGCAGCGTTTTGAGCGATTCTTCAGAGGAGACATTCCGCTGCTTGAAAGAAATGTAGGTTAGACCTTTGCAATTAAGTATGCAACAAACGTAATCCGTTATACTTTCAGAAATACATACATAGGTACGCACCTACATAAAGACATACAAACACGCACACAAGCACACAAACTCATACACACGTATCTATGTATGTATGTATGTATGTATGTATCTCTCTATTTATGTATGTATGTATATGTCTATATATGTATGTATCTGTTTGTCTATGTATGTATGTATGTATGTATGTATGTATCTATCTATCTATCTATCTATCTAGACGTCTGTGGTTACCGGTGTACGTGTTTGTATACTAGCACACACGGTGTTTTATCTGATCGAAAATTCGAAGTCACTGTCAATAGTATTTACATTCAATAGTAGCGCCGAACTCTACAAAAGTGGAAAGTAACCCGTCAGGTTAATGTAAAATTGATTTTATTATAATAAACATAAAAACAAATTCGCAAACACACGCACACACATTTTCCTCTCGTTCATAGCTCCGGTATTTACTACAAAATAAAAATTGGTTAATTCACAATGCGGAAGAATAATTTCACTTTTTGGTTCAAATATCGAATCGATGTGAAGTGCATTGCTGGATGTTGCTTGTATATATATCTTGGCCGGTATATATATATATAATATATATATATATATATAATATATATATATATATATATATATATATACACACATACATACATACATACATATTCTAACGTGCAACATAGACCAATCCAAACAATCACGAGTGATTCTTTGTGTGTTTGTATTTAATCTTGCATTACTCTATCTATCTACCTATTTATCTATCTATCTATCTATCTATCTATCTATCTACCAAACTTGATCGAGAGATAGTTATAAATAAATGAACTTTAATACTACAAAATGAAATGAACATGTTTTCATTAGAAATCTCTACAACTGTTTCGGGACATCAGTACTAGCTGCTAATTGCAGAATGTTCTCTCTCTCTCTCTCTGTATATCTATAAAAGAGTTCGTGTGTGTGTGTGTGTGTTTATGTTCCTTATGCTTTCCAAAACCGAGTTGCCAATTGTGACGTATAGGATATCAAAAGATTCAGCACTACTTCTGCTACTAACTAGACTTTACTTTCATTGACATATTTGTATTACAATAATCTAAAATTATAATATTTTCCATAAGTCAACTATCGTAAACAGTTTATACGATACGACGACGACGATGTCACATTTTCTCTATGAGTGTTTACCTCAAAAGACATCCAGCATCACGCCACACACCTTCACTCACTCACTCACTATCTCTCTGTTGAGTATCCTGTCGTATTTCTCAACTCTCTACAACCCACAGGACTGCCACAACATAAGTTATTCCTAAATAAAGTTGCACCTATCATGGTCTAGAGGAATATCAACCCACCTCACTAAACAAAGCTACAAGATGGACTATAACTACAACGACAATTCCTGTTCCCCAAGCAACCATTATTACCAGCTGTCATCGAGAACAGATCGCATACATTCCACCCACGGATGCCCCTTTCCTCCTCAAATGAGTCATTTTAATTTAAGCGCCTCCAATTCCCAGTGCGATTGTGCTTCGCTATGGCAATCAACAAACTTTAAAATTTCGGGTCTCAATTTACAAATGCTCTGCTTTTCTCATGGACAACTATATGTCGCATTCTCTCTAGGGTTACGCAAATCATAGTTGACCCAGAAGCATTGACGGCTTCAGTTAACATATATTGAAGTGTGCAGTCTGCCCAAACATTAGAGATGATGCTTTTCACAATGAAGAAGGCTTTCTTTCCATGTACCTTACTTTCTGTAATACGGATACCTCTACGTCCACATACGTCATCCAATTCTTTTAATCCGAAAGTCTAAGGAATTCTGGGGACAATATTAGGATTTCCTTCTAATCTAAGCTGTCATTTTATGTTTTTGATGTCAACAATTTCAGTGTTTGTTCTTCACAAAATGACTACAGAAGAGTTGTTTGCTTCACACTCCTCGTGGGCCGATTCTGCCCATAAGAAAGAAACAAATATTACAACGTGACTGTATGTCATAACACCCGGGCAACACCGGGATGCATTGCATGTGTGTGTGTGTGTCTATGTATGTACAAACACACACACATATATATATATATAAATATATATGTGCATATATATGTATATACATACATACATACACAAACTTGTGTATATACATAGAACAGACACAAGCAAATGTTTGAAACTTCAATGACAATCTATAACACCCCACCATACCAAACTCTACAAAAATAAGAATAGCAGAAAACCAAAACCATAGATGAAATACAAAAAAGGAAAAAAACAAAAACAAAATGATAAACAAAAACAGATTGGAAAAAAACAAAACAATCTGGAAAAACAACAAAGGCAACACGAAAAGAAAAACTATAATATAATATAAAAACAACGTAAGAAAAAAAAAAGTATATGACACACCCACACACATCTATGATGGATTAGAGATTCTGATATTGATACACTCCATAACTTCATTAAAATCAACCAAGCAGAACAATGCTATTTATTTGCCATTATCTATGATAAATGATGTGCGAGGTTTTTCAAGTAGTTAATATTCAGTTATTGAGAAAAAATCATAAGTTTGTAGATTGTTAGTTGAAAGTTTTATTGCAGTCGACAGGAGAAAATATTGTGTAGCGTTCGGGGTTTGGGTACGAAGTTTGTTTGTTGCTTCGTACAAGAAGTCATGTTGTTAGTTTTGTCTTTGGTTCGCTATCTTCAGCAGATGTAGATGCTAAACTAAGCATGCACAAGTACGCAACTATTCATCACAGACACACGTAAATTTAATACAAACATATATTCATAAATGCATATATATATATGTATGTGTATATATGTATATATGTGTATATATGTATATATATGTATATATGTGTATATATGTATATGTATGTATATATGTATATGTATGTATATATGTATGTGTATGTATATATGTATGTGTATGTATATATGTATGTGTATGTATATATGTATGTGTATGTATATATGTATGTATATGTATTTGTATGTATATATATATGTATATGTATGTATATATATGTATATGTATGTATATATATATGTATTTGTATGTATATATATGTATATATATATATGTATGTATATGTATATATATATATATGTATGTATATGTATATATATGTATATATATATACATATATATATATATATGTATATATATGTATATATATATATGTGTGTGTTTGTGTGTCTGTGTTTGTCCCCCTAGCATTGCTTGACAACTGATGCTGGTGTGTTTATGTCCCCGTCACCTAGTGGTTCGGCAAAAGAGACCGATAGAATAATACTGGTCTTACAAAGAATAAGTCCCGGGGTCGAGTTGCTCGATTAAAGACGGTGCTCCAGCATGGCCGCAGTCAAAATGACTGAAACAAGTAAAAGAGTAAAGATATATACATGTATATATATATGTATATACATAAATATGTATGAGTATATATATTTATATATTATATACATATATATATATACATAAATAGTATGTATGAGTATATATATTTATATATATATAAATATATATGTATATAAATATTATACACTCACAAACGCATATATATATATATATATATATATATATATATATATGTATTTATATTATGTATGTATATCTGAATGTGTAGGTATATATATATATATATATATATATAAGCACAGACTTGTGCATACGCATGCATTGTTACACTCGTAAATGTACACACACACACACACACACCACACACACACACACACACACACACACACACACACACACACACATACACATAAATATTAGCATAGCTGGAAACAGAAAATTTCAGGATGACAAAGGGCGCTTCATCGTGTAAATTGTTTATAAAAATTGCTAAATATATATTAAGAGTAAAATAAAATCTAAATGAATGAGATAAATCGGAAAATATATTCATCCATTCTTCAAATAAACACAGAGTTTCGTTGTACTGAATATCACGTGGTGAAATCGAATTAAAAGAAGAATTTTGAATATCATTAGAGATTCCGAAACATATCAGTGCAAATCCGCCCAGCTACATTTCTCTCAGCTTTTCTCTTTTTCTGCATGAACACGCCCACACACACACACACACACACAATAATGTACATGCATATATATACACGTGTATATGTACGTATGTACATTCATATAAATGTAACATATATCCACAAACAAGCAAAGACTTATGTATGTGTGCGTATATATATATATATATATATATATATATATATATATATATATATATATACATACATATGACGTATATATGTGCATAGAAATATATATATATATATATATATATATATATATACATACATACATATGTACGTATATATGTGCATATAAATATATATATATATATATACATATATGTATATATATATATATTTATATTCAAATATATATGTGTGTATATATAGGAACATAGAAGCAATTTCATTTGTATTTAAACATATATTTAACTTATATATAACCCTAAACATTATTTTCTAATTACATTGAAGTTCGTGCCCAGGAAAAATGTGGTTTTGTCTCGATTTCCCTTTTTTTACATTTTGGTTGTGTTTGTCTTCTTTTCATCTTCATTTACCCTACTTTCCATTCTATTTATAGATGTATCAATTCAGCCGTAATTAAACGCATTTTCTTTTGAAATATTATCTATCTGAAAAACGTCACATTAAAACTACTCATATATATATACATATATATATATATATATTATATATATATATATATATATATATATATATATTATATTATATACACACTCACAGACATATATATTTAAATATATATATATATATTATATTATATTATATACACACACACAGACATATATATTTAAATATATATATATATATATATTATATTTATTATATACACACACACAGACATATATTTAAATATATATATATATATATATATATATATATATTATATATATACACACACACACACACATATATTTAAATATATATATATATTATATATATATATATATATATATATATGAGTTTATACATATATATTTACATACATAGTTATGCATACATACATTCATACATACATGGACAAACACATATACAGATATATTTGTGTGTGTGTGTGTGTGTATAAACGTATGTATTTATGTATGTTCTCATGTATATATGTTCCCACATATACACATGTAAATGCAATCACATGTATACACACCTACACACTTATGTTAATGTGTGTATGCACGGAGGCATACACGCGCGTATTTATGTATAAGCACTACCATTTGCGTAAACACACTTGAACACACATTATACATCTCAGTATCTCTATGTAGATACACAGACAGGCAGACAGATAGATATAGGGATTGATAGATAGATAGATAGAGAGATAAATAGATTGAGAGAGGGATAGATAGATAGATAGATAGATACATACGTAAGCTGGATATTGTTGTTTGGGAGAGAGGGGCAAAGGTATGTACGACCATAGAGATTGACTGCCCTGCAGATATAAATATCTCCTTGAAAATCAAGGAAAAAGAGAGGATATCTTTCGAAAACTGCTTCGAAGTCTCTGGCTTCCATATCCAGACTATAAATTCATATTCATGCCAATAATAATTGGAGCAGTCGGTTTTGTTAGTAAATGCTTAAGTGAGAATTATACATTCGGTATACGCAACAGAGACAGACTTAAGTTAAATTAGGAATCTGTGTAACATACTAAATGCCAAAAAACCCCAAAAAACCTTGAATGGGCCAGTCAATGCGAGCGGAATGTTGTCCTGGGATAACATATCTTATAGATATACTGTGTTAGAGACACAATAAGATGTATGCGTGTGTATTCATGTGTTAGTGTGTGTTTGTTTCTTTGTTTGAAATAACGAGGTCAAATTAAACAGTGATGCTTTGAAGTCATTTAGTACGTGTGTTTCTGGTTTCCGATATATATTATAGAACACTCATCCGCTACGTAAAACGTCATCAGTTAAAGCACTGCGAAATTTCTGCACGCGTGCACCACTTTCTAGCGTAAGAACGATGTACATATTTATACTTATATGCATGCATTCTGATATCACGTCTTGGTTATAGGGAACTTATACAGTCACAAAAGCGCTGCCATTATTTACTAGACTTTCGTGAAAATATGCTCAGCCAAGGGGCAACATTATCATAGTTGGATATTGTTGAAGTTGGGCAACTGGAAGGACATCCTGCTGTAAAAATATCTGCTTCAGCGAATGCCGTCTGAATCACGTGATTACTGGAATAGCAGACGCCAAAACAACGATGACAATGAAGAATGTCAAGATGATGATGATGACATATATACACACACACATATATATATATATATATATATATATACCGGAGTAAACACATAAATGTGAAACAAGGTGGAATAAAGAGTACTCAAATACCAGTGGTAGAGTAATATGCTTTATTTAAAGCAGCAGAAAATTCAACAAAATCTGTTACTCTGAGTTTCTCGTTGCCGTTCATCAGACAGTTTTTGCTAGAATGGAACCGATAAACAGATTTTGTTGAATTTTCTGCTGCTTTAAATAAAGTATATATATATAGATATACACACACATGTACACACTCACATAATTTCCTCTACTATCTTTATAGGTAAAAAATAAAAACAAAATTGTATGACAAGTCTTACTTGATTAGGAGTGACAGCTGGGGAGGTTTATGATTGGGCTCAAGGACAGACCTATCACTGCGGTCAATATCTTAACATCAAAAAAATTTTTTTTCTCCCTAAACATTATCCATAATACATACAGAAATATATTATGCTCGTATCGTGTTTTGATAGAAGGGAAAGTAACTCAATACTTCTACAAAAACCAACAACAAAAAAAACAATGATTCAATAAATAATTTGAGTAGTATTATTGGAGAAATTATGGAAATATTGAGACCTTGATTTCTCGGTTTCGTTTGTCTTTATGTTCAATTACCTCCCTTCTGTGCTGTCACTCTTAATCATGTCTGACTTGGCGGAAGGACAATATTATTATTTTCTTCTGTTGGTTTTTACAATAATAAAGATAAAGAACTTTACCAACGATCAGTACTTTTGTGAAAGTGCTGATCAAAGGAACAGGTACAACCTTCATCGCCGGTATTTCATTTTTATTGTTGATAGTAAGTTTTGCATAGTGGAATTCGGTAACGAGGATTCCAAGAACTACTTAAACGACGATTCGCAACAATGCGGATCAATAACATGGAAGGAATACAAAGAAAAGGAAGTAGAACAAGGACAAGAAGAAGAACAACAATAATGTCTGTCAATATTATTTTTAAATCTCTGTCAATGACGGGGTGGTGAGGGGAAGTGAGCGACCCATCACTTATAAAACGCCCCAATGGCTTGTGCAAGTCTTGTCCTCGGACAGCCCAGCCCGACTCCTTCGCCAAACCAACAGGGGAAGAGTCTGAAAAAGGACGGTGCAAGTGTGAAGGTAGAACACATACAAAAATCAGCATTGCTTGAAATTGCAAGAATTCTTCGCTGCAGGGTTCTTGAAGCATGACCAGTAAACAATTGTCACTTTGGTCTGCTGGCTGTGGACAGCTGACAATTTCCATCATACCCAGCAATATAAGCTGTGGCTTTTTATATAACAATAATAATAATAATAATAATAATAATAGTAAAAAAATGTTGGCACAAGGCCAGCAATTTCTGGTTTGGGGGTAAATCGATTGCATTAAACCCAGTGTTCAACTGGTATTATTTTATCGAACCTGGAAAGATAAATAGCAAATATCGACATCGGTGGAATTTGTACTTAAAACGCACGAAATGCCGCTAAGTGTTTTGCCAGTGTGCAAAGGATTACCTCACGTTAATAATAATGATAATAGTAATTATCGATATTCCAGTGTACAAACTATTGTAGCTTGCATCACAACTTGCCGCCTAAGAAATAAGGCAGCTTACAAGATTTTCAATTAAAACATTCCATTATTGAAGTAAGCTCGATAATGAGACAAGAACTCGAAATATTCTCGTTAAAAGCAAAAGAGACCTGAAATGCCTTTGGAAATTACTGGCCAGTTCCATATCACCTATCAAGGATAGTCAAATATTGTGGTTGCCCGAATTGCAAACATTAGCATCGACCTCATAGAAGTCACATACTGAAATCAGAATGCATTTTCAATATGAAAATATCACTTCACTTATTCGTCAACAAATTCAATATTTACTGTGAAATGTAATGAGTATAACGAAGATTGTAAAGGGCAAAAAACCGCAAAAACCTTGCTAGGAGAACCAGACTCATTAGTCTTAGGCGACGAACAGGATATCCTAACCAAAAAGAGATTCCGCTGAGTGAATATTTAGACATGAATATAACAAAGAAACCGCAAAATTCTTCGTCTTTCCTAATTTGTCTTTGTTCTGATATAAACATCCAATGAAATAAGGACAAATAAAAATATCTATTTTGCGGGCGTGGCCGCGTGGTAAGAAGTTTGCTTCTCATCCATTCGATTCCAGGTTCAGTCTCGCTGCATGGCGTCTTAGGTAAGTGCTTTTAACTATAGCCTCCGGCCGACTAATGTCGTGTCAGTGAATTTTGTAGACATAAACTAAAAGAAGCCCCTCATATCTAGCTATCTACGCGTTCACAACTGTTGTGGGTTTGTTTGCATCCCCGGAACTGCACGGTTCTTTAAGAAAGTCAAATGGGATAAGTACCAGAATTGGAAATATATGATAAATACTGGAGGCGATTCATTCGACTAAAATTCTTCAAAGTGGTGCACCAGCATGGCCACAGTCCAATGAATGAAACAAGTAAAAGATTAAAGAATACAAACTACAAGTAAATAAACTGTAGCAACATATCGTACAGATAGGTAGCGAGGGCTTGCCTGAAATTTAAAACCATAACGAATCGTTTGGAATTCTTTGATGAAGTCTTTTGATGATGATAATAAAAAATTTAAAAATATATAGTAAAAAAAAAGTAAAGTTTCAAATCAATTTTAGATTACATCAAAAGATTGACCAGCAGCTTGCTTCGGACCAAACAGCGAACTGACATTTGATGTCAGTCGAAAATTAATTATTGAAATTTACAAATTCCTAAAATTGGAACAGTAAAAATTTCTTCGATAAAACCTTTGTGAAAGAATTAAAAACAAAACCGAAGAAGACAAAAGAAAGAAGGTAAAAACGAAAATTCCAGATTAAGTATTGATCAACTGTTTGAAGCAAAGCAGAATACCGACCGTTTAACGTCAGTAAAAGTTATCCATTAAAATAAACCCAGTGCTTAAAACGTAAACTCTTCTACAGAACCATTCATACAAAAATAAATAAATAATAATAATAATAATAACTAATAAATAAATAAAATAATGTCCGAAGCAATAATTTAGTAGGTCTTTTGTTGATGTCACAACTTAATTTGTAAGTCCGTATTTATATTCTTCATTTACATTATTATTATTATTATTTTATTGATTTATTATTTATTAGCTGTTGGACCCGGCGTTGCTCGTGTTTTCCGTGTTGAAGTTAAATCCACCTCTGACCTTGTATTGAAATCTTCTACGTTTCCCGTGCCAACTATTACCCAGTAAGATGTTATATCGGGTTCGGCGGGCTGCCGCAGGATGAGCAGATGTGTGGCAGGCGGAGGAAATCTGGTCAAAGAAGGCGACGAACTTTTGTTGACGGAGCGGAGATTTTGCAGCCGATGATCACGTGTTAAATGGTGCAGCCATATACTAATATCAACTCACTGCCATGAGCCTCGCCCACTCATAGATTTTAATCAAAGTCGGACAAAAAATGCAAAAGCTGCAGGGAAAAAAGCATTGTTATGGGAATTTCTATTAAAACGTCCGATTGAGCTCACAAGAATCGATGTCAACTGGCATTATCAAGTTTTCGAAAAATTCCGGTCTTATTAGAACTTCAGGTCATGTGATCTATATAAGTGCCAAAGTTCATTAAAATCGGTGGGTCGGTGTGGGAGGGGTTAGACTAACCCCAAACACACACGCAGACTGACACCATTACACATATGTGTGTGTGTTGAGTGTGTATATATATATACGGCTGTGTGTGAGTGCTTGTCCCCCAACATCGCTTGACAGCCGACGCTGGTGTGTTTATTTCCCCGTAACTTAGTTCGGCAAAAGAGATCAATAGATTACCAGGCCTGCAAAGAATAATTCCTGGGGGTCAACTTGCTCGACTAAAGGTGGTGCTCCAGCATGGCAGCAGTCAAATGACTGAAACAAATAAAAGAATATATATATATATATTTGTTTATATATATATATATATATTATATATATATATATATATATATATATAGAGAGAGAGGAGAGGAGAGAGAGAGAGAGAGAGAGATATGGAGGATGAAACATATGTAATGAGTGTTAAATAAAAGAATAATTGCCACTATACAGGGCTCGCAGCACTAAAATTTAATTATATTGGCCACAAACGTCGCCTATCATTTCCTTCCATTGTTTGTTGGTTTAAGCTAAACCGCCAACGGCTTTTCATAGTTTACGCGTAAGATTTTCTATTGTATACCTCTCA
This sequence comes from Octopus sinensis, assembly GCF_006345805.1. Taxonomy (NCBI): domain Eukaryota; kingdom Metazoa; phylum Mollusca; class Cephalopoda; order Octopoda; family Octopodidae; genus Octopus; species Octopus sinensis. Next base: position 7,397,139 of record NC_043019.1, on the reverse strand, counting down.
CTTATTTCGAATCTATTTTATCATTTCTATCAGTTTCCTCTATTAGGAGCAGAATGTTTATTTGTTATATTTAACTCCATCCACCTGTCAATCATCACCTTATCAAATACCTTTATCATATTTTTTTTGCTATTACCATCGACGGGACAAGTTCTCACTACGGACGTAGTTGTGTTTTCAATATGTTACCACACACAAATTCGGGCCTATTTCGGGAATAGAAAGAATGAATGATATCACACACACACACATGCATATACATACATACATATATATGTGTGTATGTGTGTATGCATGTCGATGTAAATTAATAGTATACAAACTTCAAAAGATATATATGATTTATCTATCTATCTATCTATCTATCTATCTATCTACTATCTATCTATCTATCTATCTATCTAT